>NC_090743.1:14835794-14925794 GCF_036898095.1 Palaemon carinicauda
CCAGGGGGGTGGGTAGAGACCAGCAATAAATGTTTACATCATTATGAGCTAAGGATTTTTTTTATTTCATTTTAGAAGTTATCAAAATAACAAAAACAAAATAAATAGGTACCTGGTAAGGAAGTCGACTTGAACAATTACTCTGCCTTTTTAAGTACGTCTTCCTTACGGAGCCTCGCGATCCTCTTAGGATGCTGAGCGACCCCTAGGATCTGAAGTATGAAGGGTTGCAACCCATACCACAGGACCTCATCAAAACCTCTAATCTAGGCGCTTCTCAAGAAAAGAATTTGACCACCCGCCAAATCAACCAGGATGCGAAAGGCTTCTTAGCCTTCCGGACAACCCAAAAACAACAATAAAAAAAAACATTTCAAGAGAAAGATTAAAAAGGTTATGGAATTAGGGGATTGTAGTAGTTGAGCCCTCACCCACTACTGCACTCGCTGCTACGAATGGTCCCAGAGTGTAGCAGTTCTCGTAAAGAGACTGGACTTCTTTAAGATAAAAAGACGCGAACACTGACTTGCTTCTCCAATAGGTTGCGTCCATTATACTTTGCAGAGATCTATTTTGTTTAAAGGCCACTGAAGTTGCGACAGCTCTGACTTCATGTGTCCTTACCTTCAGCAAAGCTTGGTCTTCCTCACTCAGATGTGAATGAGCTTCTCGTATTAACAGTCTGATGAAATAGGATAAAGCATTCTTTGACATAGGCAAAGATGGTTTCTTAACTGAACACCATAAAGCTTCTGACTGTCCTCGTAAAGGTTTAGTTCATTTTAAATAGAACTTAAGAGCTCTCACAGGGCATAAGACTCTTTCTAGTTCATTTCCAACCATATTCGATAGGCTTGGAATATCGAACGATTTCGGCCAAGGACGAGAAGGTAGCTCGTTTTTGGCTAGAAAACCAAGTTGTAGAGAACATGTAGCCGTTTCAGATGAAAATCCGATGTTCCTGCTGAAGGCGTGAATCTCACTGACTCTTTTAGCTGTGGCTAAGCATACCAGGAAAAGTGTCTTTAAGGTGAGATCTTTAAAGGAGGCTGATTGTAGCGGCTCAAACCTTTCTGACATGAGGAATCTTAGTACCACGTCTAAATTCCAACCCGGTGTAGCCAACCGACGCTCCTTCATGGTCTCAAAAGACCTAAGGAGGTCCTGTAGATCTTTGTTGTTGGAAAGATCTAAGCCTCTGTGACGGAAGACTGATGCCAACATGCTTCTGTAACCCTTGATAGTGGGAGCTGAAAGAGATCGTTCTTTCCTCAGGTATAAAAGGAAGTCAGCTATTTGAGTTACAGAGGTACTGGTCGAGGATACAGATACTGACTTGCACCAGTTTCGGAAGACCTCCCACTTCGACTGGTAGACTCTAAGGGTGGATGTCCTCCTTGCTCTAGCAATCGCCCTGGCTGCCTCCTTCGAAAAGCCTCTAGCTCTCGAGAGTCTTTCGATAGTCTGAAGGCAGTCAGACGAAGAGCGTGGAGGCCTTGGTGTACATTCTTTACGTGTGGCTGACGTAGAAGGTCCACCCTTAGAGGAAGAGTTCTGGGAACGTCCACTAGCCATCGAAGTACCTCGGTGAACCATTCTCTCGCGGGCCAGAGGGGAGCAACTAACGTCAACCTTGTCCCTTCGTGAGAGGCGAACTTCTGCAGTACCTTGTTGACAATCTTGAACGGGGGGAATGCATAAAGGTCTAGATGTGACCAATCCAGGAGAAAGGCATCTTTGTATATGAACTGCTGCTGGGTCCGGGATTGATGAGCAATATATTGGGAGCCTCTTGGTCATCGAGGTTGCGAAGAGATCTATGGTTGGCTGGCCCCATGTGGCCCAAAGTCTCTTGCACACATCCTTGTGTAGGGTCCATTCTGTTGGAATGATTTGTCCCTTCCGACTGAGGCAATCTGCCATGACATTCAAGTTGCCTTGGATGAACCTCGTTACTAGCGAAATGTTTTGACCTTTTGACCAGGTGAGGAGGTCCCTTGCGATCTCGTACAACGTCAAAGAGTGGGTCCCTCCTTGCTTGGAGATGTACGCCAAAGCCGTGGTGTTGTCCGAGTTCACCTCCACCACTTTGCCTTGAAGGAGAGACTTGAAGCTTTTCAAGGCCAGATGAACTGCCAGTAGCTCCTTGCAGTTGATATGCATTGTCCTTTGACTCGAGTTCCAAGTTCCCGAGCATTCCCGACCGTCTAATGTCGCGCCCCAGCCTGTGTCCGATGCGTCCGAGAAGAGAACGTGGTTGGGAGTCTGAACAGCCAGGGGCAGACCCTCTCTGAGGCTGATACTGTCCTTCCACCAAGTCAGGCAAGACTTCATCTTCTCGGAAATGGGGATCGAGACCGCTTCTAGCGTCTTGTCCTTTTTCCAGTAAACAGCTAGATGATATTGAAGAGGACGGAGGTGTAGTCTTCCTAACGATACAAACTGTTCCAGGGATGATAGTGTCCCTATCAGACTCATCCACTGCCTGACTGAACATCGTTCCTTCTTCAGCATGTTCTGGATGCATAACAGGGCTTGGTTCGTTCTGGGGGCCGACGGAAAAGCCCGAAAAGCTAGACTGTGAATCTCCATCCCTAAATACACAATAGTTTGGGATGGGACCAGTTGAGTCTTTTCCAAATTGACAAGGAGACCCAATTCCTTGGTCAGATCTAGAGTCCACTTTAGATCCTTCAGACAGCGACGACTGGAAGAAGCTCTTAGAAGCCAGTCGTCCAAATAGAGGGAGGCTCGGATGTCCGATAAATGCAGGAATTTGGCTATATTCCTCATCAGCCTCGTAAACACAAGAGGAGCTGTGCTTAGGCCAAAGCACAGGGCTTGAAACTGGTAGACAACCTTTTCGTAAACAAATCTCAGAAAAGGTTGGGAGTCTGGGTGGATGGGGACGTGGAAGTAAGCGTCCCTTAGGTCTAAAGAGACCATCCAGTCTTCCCTTCTGACCGCTGCTAGAACGGACTTTGTGGTCTCCATGGAGAACGTCTGCTTTGTGACAAAGACATTCAGCGCACTGACGTCTAGCACCGGCCTCCACCCTCCTGTCTTCTTTGCCACTAAGAAGAGGCGGTTGTAGAAGCCCGGGGTTTGATGGTCCAGGACTTTGACTACCGCTCCCTTTTCTAGTAAGAGAGACACTTCTTGTTTCAATGCTCGTCTCTTGTCTTCCTCTCTGTACCTGGGAGAGAGATCGATGGGAGACGTTGCTAGAGGGGGTTTTCGTACAAACGGGATCTTGTACCCCTCTCTGAGCAACTTCACAGATTGTGCATCTGCGCCTCTCTTCTCCCAGGTCTGCCAGAAGTTCTTGAGTCTGGCTCCCACTGCTGTCTGAAGAAGATGGCAGTCAGACTCTGCCTTTAAAGGACTTGGTTCCTTTCTTCTTTCCACGTCTCCCTTCGGCACGAGCACCTCCTCTGCTGGAGGCTCTGCCACGAAAGGGCGGAATAAATCGGGACGCTGGAGTGTCCATCCTCGGTCTAGCTGACAAGGTAGGCAAAGGGGTGGCTTTGCGAGCAGAGGACGCAACCAGATCATGAATGTCCTTCTGTATCAAAGAAGCAGCAATCTCCTTAATCAAGTCCTCTGGAAAGAGGCACTTAGAAAGAAGAGCAAACAGAAGTTCTGATCTTTGGCAAGGAGTAACTCCAGCTGACAGGAAAGAGCAAAGGTTCTCACGCTTCTTGAGGACTCCGGATACGAACGATGCAGCAAGCTCATTAGACCCGTCACGTATGGCCTTGTCCATGCAGGACATGATGAGCAAGGAAGTCTCCTTGTCTGTCGGAGAGATCTTCCTGCTTAGAGCTCCCAGACACCAGTCCAAAAAGTTGAAGACCTCGAAGGCTCTAAATAACCCTTTCAAAAGGTGGTCTAGGACCGAAGATGACCAACAGATTTTTGAGCGTCTCATGGCTAGCCTACGGGGAGAGTCTACAAGACTTGAGAAGTCGCCCTGGGCAGAGGCAGGAACTCCCAAGCCGAGAACTTCTCCCGTGGCATACCAGATGCTCGACCTAGAGGAGAGTCTAGCAGGGGGAAACGTAAAGGCTGTCTTCCCTAGACTCTTTTTGGACTGCATCCATTCTCCCATCACTCGTAAAGCTCTCTTGGACGAGCGAGCGAGGACGAGTCTTGTAAAAGCAGGCGAAGATGACGGCATACCCAAAACAAACTCTGACGGAGGAGAGCGCGGAGCCACAGACACAAACTGGTCCGGAAACATCTCTTTGAACAGAGCCAAAACCTTTCTAAAGTCCAAAGAGGGTTGCGTGGACTTAGGCTCGTCAAGATCCGAATGTGGTTCATCAACGTGAGCAGCACCATCATCATCCGAGTATTGAGGAGGAAGCGGCAAAGGAGTAGGTAATGGCTGGTTAGCTGAGTCCGGCCGCACGGGTGCATGCGTGACTGAGCCGGACGCAACGTCATGGAGCTGTTGCCCAGTCTGTGAGCTGGCAACCACCATAGCAGCGCGGGGACGCACAGCGTCTACTCCAGACTGTCTAGCCTGATGTGGGCGAGCAATGGCAACCACACTGGGTTGCGGAGGTTGACGCACCGCGTCAAAACAAAATACTGTAACTCTGACGGTTGTTGTACCTCGCGAACGTCAACGGAAGGTTCCGTGCGTCGCTGAACGTCAAAATGCGGCTGGCAGGGTACACTGGAACGCATGGGTGGCGGAACTCTCTCCACTGGAGTGCGCAAGAAGGTCGCCTCAGCGTCCACAGGACGCACAACCGAGTGTGTGGTTGGTTGTAGGCAAGAGGCTGTACCAGCTGGTGCGGCAGCAACCTTCTCCGCACGCAAGTCCTGCATCAGAGACGTTAATTGGGACTGCATGTTCTGCAGCAAAGACCACTTAGGGTCTGCAGGAGCAGGTGCGGCGACAGACGGTGTGACAGTCTGAGGCGGTACCGCTTTGCCTCTCTTAGGAGGTGGGCAGTCATCGGAAGACTGCAGCGAGTCCGAACTGACCCAGTGGCTACAGCTGGGCCGTTGGACTTGCGCTTTAACGGTCGTGAGACCTCGGTCCATGGTTTCTTGCGAGAAACCTCTTCCGCAGACGAGGAATAAATGGGCTCTCTCGTCTTTGTGTGGTAGGGGCGATCTTGGGTAGATACGCCCGAAACCACAGAGGGAACGTCTGTTCGCTGATTAAAGCCTCTCGAACCCATTGGTCGTACGACATTGCTTCTCCCCTGGACTTGGGAGCTTGCAAGAGGTCCCGGACTAGGAGGACGACAGGCACGAACAGACGAACCCTCAAGCGCAACACTATCCACAACACTATCACTCACTTTATCACTTCCCACTGCACTTTTACACTTCAGCTCCTTGACGTCCGCCATGAGCTGGTTACGGTCACTAGCCAGGGACTCAACTCTCTCACCCAGAGCTTGGATGGCACGCATCATGTCAGCCATCGAAGGTTCCTGAGTGCCAGAAGGGGGATTAGGAGCAACCACTACAGGGGAAGGAATAGGTTGTGGGGCATGAGGAGAGGAAAATTCAACAGAACGAGAGGAACTTCTCCTGACTATCTCTCTCTAGCCTACGTGTATATTTTGGAATTCGATAAAATCGAATTCCGAAAGCCCAACGCATTCCTCACATCGATCTTCCAATTGACAGGTTTTATCCCGACAATTGGAACAAACAGTGTGAGGATCGATAGAGGCCTTCGGAAGACGCCTTGAACAGTCCCTAGCATTACACTTCCTGAATTTTGGGACTTGAGAAGGGTCAGCCATTTTGAATTAGTCAAAGGGGAATTCAAAAACTATCCAAAGTCATCAACAAATAATCCGTAATCAAAAAAAAGAATGCAAGGATTTATTGAAGAGAAAGCCTGCACAGCGAAAGCTCAAAACCAGAATAGTGTACTTCACCAAATAGTTGTGAAAACAAATCCAGTTAGCAACAGCGAATTAGTAGGTCTTGCCGGTAGCACGACAGAGAGAAAATTGAGTTCTTTGTTTACAATGAGTACTGGGTATCTGGACGACAGATGGTGCTGTTGAAGTACACCCCCTCCTGTATAGCGATCGCTGGCGGATTTTTTCCGTAGAGTTTTCTGTCGAGCAGCAGAGCTGCAGCTATTATAATCACCGGCTAAGTTAAATATTGAAAAATATATATATATATATATATATATATATATATATAGTACTGTATACAGTATAATTATACTATTATACAGGTATATGCTCTATGTACATAATCTAAATCTAAAAACAACATTAATATTTCTAGAGTAATATATAACTTCATCTTTTGTTTATTTTGCATAGTATATGAAATTTTGTATTAATATTAATCTTTTGACTAATTGAGCTTATAGAGATAAAAACACTAAGATGAAAAGCCCATGCTGCAAAGTATAGCAAGGGGAAAGAGGAAATTATAATAGTGTTTTTTTCATAACTCAGTACAGCATATGGTCAAAACCACCTCCCATCTTTCCAAGAGAAAACTACTCAACCTTTAGAAGGAAACTATAGAAATAGTGGAGATATAAAAAAGCCACTCTTAGTAGGTTAATTTTGAGGGCATTTCAAGACCTTTTTACTCTTGCAAATTTGTTTTAAAAATGCACTCCAAAGTTGAAAAGTTGTAAAAAAAAATATATGGTATACTTTTGGTGTAACAAATTTCATTTATTTCCTCTAATAGGGCACTTAAATTTAATCATATCATCATGAAACAATTATTTAACTACACTAAGTTTTCAGAGATTCCGATTAATGGCCGTACAGATTCCTAGAGCAGGGGCAATTTTTAGATGTTGCCTGTAGGATTGAGGGAACCATGACTCACTTTGCCAATATTTCCATGCATTTAGAAACATTAGGATGTTTCAATTTGCTATGTAGACTTGAAATATGTTCCTCTTGATTGAAACATGACGTGATGAACGTCGCACAGATTACCTTCGTTAAACTTGTAAAGATGGCTAAAATGTATTCCTGAAGGGGCTACTTGCCCTCTAAAGGGTTTAGGGTTATGATGAGTAAGACAACTTTATCACTGGAAAACCTACCATTAAACAATGTAATTTCCATGCTTAAGACAATAACACTATATGTAAAGGATTAGAGTAACTTGGAACTTTAAAAAATTAATTAATCTAAATTTAATATGTATACAGCTCTGTACTCACCCACAAGCCTAAGAATAAAGACACTACAGTATTGCTGAATGATGAAAGTGCTACCATTAGTCAGAATGATGTTCATTTATAATTTGTTTAACTTTTATAGATAGTAACTCACCAAGACCAAATGGGTTTGAAACTCCGGGGATGCTACACTTCAAGTTAATACTCCAAAGTTCTGTAAAAAATAAAACTGCTGCAAAACTGGTCTAGATAAAAGTTCTTCGATTAATTTTCTGAGATAATGTGAAGTAATGAATGACAAATATAGTTATTACTTACATCTGTTCATTACTTGCAGTCTGACACGGTTTCTCTCGTGAAATGAAACCCTCTGAAAAGATTGTTAACTTAGATTCTTTAAATTGTCAGCCATTAGGGTTCTGGGCAAGAATTTCCAAATTATTTTCTAGGCAAGAGGAATTTCTAAATAAGGAAATCTTTTTTATTAGTTGGACTTCAATTGTGAAAAAATTCACGAAACTTAGACAAAATGCCTCTACTATTTAAAATACAAAATTCTACCCAATTCATATAAAGAATACTAAAATTTATTACAAATTTAGAGGTACATAGGTTTATGAAAAAAATGAAGTGGAAAAATTGTTTAAACTACCAACCAAAAGAAATTATGAACTTATAATCTGCAATAGTTGTCCTTTAACATTTATGAGTTTAGGTAAAATGAGAACACTGATAAAAGATAAAATCTGCAAATATGTGCACCCCACCTTAAAAGAAGCTCCCCTTCTCTCTCTTTAGAAACATTAAAATTGATACAAATGCTTTTAGTTAAATCTGGCTAAATTTTGAACATAACTGCCTCCCAGCAAATAATCAATGCTGTGAATGGTAAGGGATGACTTCACGTAAATAATTTCTTGTTAAATGTAATCAAGTCTATGATTCATTCTACGAACAAAAATGTGATTAAAAAATAAGCAATGTTTCATAATGATTTAGAGTATCGAAATTCATTAACTGAAAAATGATGTACAAATATCCACTATTAAACTTAAAGGTTAAGTGGCAGGAGATTATTGTTAAGTAAATTTAAGCAGTTTCATTTTGAAATGGGATAATTATATATTATAGTATGCATTACCCAAATAAATCCTTGAAGTTCTCAACAAATTGGATTTGAGTACCCACTGTGCAGTGCACTTCCACTACTCACATCACAAAAAATTCTGAGGCGACCAGTGGATCAGTAAAGCTAACCTGGATGCAATGCTTATGTCTACTTGGTATTAAAAAAAAGTATGGCACAACTACTACACCATGGACTCTTCAAATATGTAGCTGCAATTATTTATCATCATAGCTATGATGGAAGGAATGAAGCACTTAATAAGGACGTCAAGCATCAACAACATATACAATCCAATCAAATGTAATCGACTTGATGTTAATCAGGTAGCTTAACAAAAAGCAATGAGAAGCTTCTGGTCATGAGGGATATACCCAAAGGTGCTTGACATGTATCACTATCGCAACGACTCTGATCACAGACAGTTATGAAAATACCTTAGAAAAGTGCTAGTTTTTATATACTTAAGAATATTAGCTTAATTTGTGAATCACTGATACAATCTTTAATAATGCAATTGTGGTTTATGAGAGAATTCAAACAATGTTGAAGTTATCACAAATTTTATATTTCCGTATTTTACAGTTTTCTACTATGGCGAACTGAGAAAATAATCCTATAATACAAAGAAAAATTTCACTGGCTAAATTTTCATGGAAAACATACTGAAAGCACTGCAATACTTTAGCAACAAAACATCTGAAAGTGCTACCCTCAATTAACATGATCATTTGGTCATCCTAGAATCAAAGGATCACAGTAACTTGAAAGCAACACAAGTTTATAAAGTTTTGACTATATTACCCTTCATTGAAGAAATCACTAAAATAATGATAGGAAATGAGACAATAACAAGAAAATTGCTGAGGTAATTTCATATAAACAATAACAAATCTGGCATTCCTATATCACCATATTCTAAGTTATAATTCATCCAATCACTTGCAAAAAGAGGTCCCCAAAACAAGCTAACATAAAAAAATATACAATAGGAGATTATTTCTTCTTATACAGACAAGGTACCAAAAAAATCTTTATGTATTTCCCATAATGTAAGGTACAATGTCTGATATCTCATGAAGTACTGTTGCCAAGAATAATGGTGGTAACAATTTAATACTCTCAAATAGAATTTAAGTTTGTCAATGATAATCATACTCATTCTACATAATTGAAGCTCATGGAAGTCAACAAGCATGTGGACTTTAGTGAGATATCTATTTTTAGAGCAAATACAGCTCTGAATTGTGCTTCCCATATAAGTTTGTTGCTCAAAGAAGAAAAAAAATAAGCAAGAGCCTTGTTCTTGGGTACCCTTTGAGTAAAACTGCGTTTGCTGTAAATTAAATAACTTGGCTTAATAGGTAGATTATGAATACTGTACTCCATTTTATAAAGTCAGTAGCATATTCTTCTCACTGGCATATTTGAAGTTTTCTCCATTCATTAAAGCTGCTACAAACGGTATCCATTGCGGTCCCTTTAAACATGTACAATGACCCACCCCTTTAGTCCAAGCATAACTTATCACACTTGTGGCTCCCTAAAAATTAAATCAGTATTCTGAAACCCCTGCAATGCAGTTCACTTTTACTGGAACAAGGGCATACATTGGATGTCTGAATATATATATAATATATAATATATAATAAATATATATATATATATATATATATATATATATATAATATATATATATATATGTACATATATATATATATATATATATATATATATATATATATATATATACATATATATATATATATATATATATATATATACATATATATATATATATATATATATATATATATACATATATATATATATATATATATACATATATATATATATATATATATATATATATATATATATATATATCAATATGCATTTTCACCACTAAAAGCAATTTAAAAACAACTTTACAATGTGTCAAAATATGAAGTGCACTTGTTCTTCAGCATCTGAAATGCACATAGGAGTAACAGTTAACTGAAAGGGATTAACAGAAAAGGTAAGTCCTTAATAACAGAGGAATAAAAAGGTATTTCTATTCAGCCATGAATCTAATAATTAAAGATATGTATATACTGTACACAAAAATTTTTAAGCTTTGGCATTAGGTTTAAAATATTGGACTTCCAATGGGGTATGATGGTTAACACCGAAATACCAATACCATCTCCTCGCATCAACTTACATTCCTTCTTTTTCCTGAATAACCGGGCAACTCGGTTGTACCAAAAGCCCGACATTGCATCTAAATGATTAGTAATACAAGTAGAGTACTTATAACGGAATACTGTAATTTGACAGTACCCATTTATATACTGAGGCTTCCTGACCCTCATCCTCTGTGGATAAGCTACAAAAGACCATTTGCCCTTGTGTTTTCTTGGCCACAGTAAGTCAGACCTGCCAGAAATCAAGATTTTATTGACATAAAAAAGATAAAAAACTTAGTACATGATCAAATGATTATACAAATTCCCAATTAATTCATAAAACATTAGGGACCATTGTAAAACTTCTACAGCTCCTAAAGAAATCAAGATAAATCACAGACAGGCAAAATGATGTTTCAAGGATGAAAATTTGTTTTAACATGACACTCACCAGAAGCAACTTTAATATGTGATGGTTACCCTTTTAAATTTGAATATAATTTTGCATAAAATCTTAAAAAGTGATTAGCCTTATCTGGAAACACTGAGGGTAACAAGCATTAAGACATGATATAGTAATAGCATTGGAGGCAAGTGTTTATAAAATTAACAAATAAATAAGAAAATATACAGGACACAACGCACGCCCCACCAGCTTTGTCCCCCACCCCCATGAAAGCTTGGACTTTCAACAGCTGGTTTTTTTCTCCTTACACAGCCTGGGTGATGTAGTGCACCTAAGCCCTAAGTCACAAATGCTGTGTGAGGTTAATGTACGTACACACATGCCAGAACTTGACCACCGGATAAATACCCGCGGTTGTGACGGGCTTTGAGGCACACTGCTTCATTCATATATAATAATCAGGCAAGAATTGCTTTACAAATCTTCCTTCAGTCTTTATACAACGGCTTTAGCTGCTAGTACCAGTAGTTCTATATTTTGCATTTAGTACCTTGTGAAGGTACTATAATAATATTCTTTTTATCATACACAGGAATGAAAACACCAACCATGTCTCCCTTACAGAAACCAAGAGAGACTCTGGTAATGATTACCAGAAGGTTAGGCAGCCCCAAATGCCAGGTGTTACGCACTGTAACTTCATGTCAGCCACTAATAGTGCATAGACACATTGGGCCTGAGGCACTAAAAACTTTCAATAGTTCAGCCAGTATAGATACTATAAGGTCAACATTCAGAGGAATTGTTTGTTTCTGCAGTATTATTTGTTGTTGGCTTTTTGGATCTCGTCAATCGGTCTAGTTCCGCAGCTGCGTCTGATCGCATGGCAGCTTTATCTGTAAAAAAAATAATCCAAAATCCAAAATAAGAAACTACCAAAAAAATTTAAAACTAAAAAAAATTAGAAGTACCAGAGCAATACTTCTAAAAATATGTAAAAGCCTTAATAATCGATTCTTTAATAATTAACTGTTAAACATAGTTACCAAAGCCACCTTCTTAACACTCAGCATAAAAATGATAGTCCTAAATATACATGGGATGTTTGTTAGTAATCTAATGTCGTTTAATGTTTTTCCAACGGTTAAAAAATGTCCTTCTTTGAAAAACTTGTCTTAATATGTAACTTGTCCTATGTATCACTAAAGTATTGCTGTAACTGTGTGATAATTCAATTGTTATCTAGACTACCATTTTGTTGATCTGTACGAAGAAATATTTCACCAAGATAAATACTACTGTAAATGAAAAATAATTACACCTATCAAAATATTTCAAGAATAAACACTAGAAAATATTAATATAATCATACCTAATTTTGAACTCTTACCAAAAATACCTGTACATATCAAAGAGGCATCTAACTACAGTAAAATCTGTACTCACATTTACATTTTCATTATATAGTACTGTACTACGCTAAAGGCTAATGTCAATGAATAAAGATCTCTATGATAATATATTAACAATTAGTTCTGTATGTTAAAATAATTACTTTTAAAAGAAGAGTACATTCATATAGATTTCTAGCCATGTAATAAGTTGAACTTTTTACTATATATATATATATATATATATATATATATATATATATATATATATATATATATATATACTGTATATATATATATATATATATATATATATATATATATATATATATATATATATATATACTGTATATATATATATATATATATATATATATATATATATATATATATAGAAAAATTCATAATCTATCAACCATCATAAAAAATTTACTTTATTAATGAACAATTCTGAACCCTGTACATTACTAAAAAAGATACTGTACATATCTATTCAATAATTAGTAACATTAATGATTTCATTAGGTACACCTACTAGGAACTTTACTGCTGCTACTATATCTACATTATTTGAAGAAAACACAAATGTACCTTTCAATAAAGGTTAACAAATTACCTATGCTAATATCATCCTGTAATCTCCCATAAAATCTAGTAAATGTGTACAGCTTTTCTTTTGTAAAACCTTTCATAAAAAATTCTTTTACATAAATACTCAAAATTTAGTCTAATAAAGAACTAACCACTACTGTATTACATAAACCTCTATCTCCATTAATAAAGCAAACTTGGAACTCAAACCTAAGTACTTTAGATTTCTAAAACATTTAGCTTCTGTATAATTCTCCTCTTTCTGTGCAAATCACGCGCTATTGATAAGGGATACATCTCTTCAACATATATGGAGAGATATCACATCTCCATATTTTCAAATACCAAAGACAGCACTAGATTTATATTAAAAAAAAATAAGGCCTTTTGAAAAATAATTATCAGTACTTATATTCAATAAAAATCAAGATAAAATTAATATACCTTTAGTTAGCAAATTTCCAATCTCCAAGCCTAATTACATCTGGACTAGAAATTCTAACATCATTCCAAAATGATATGAATAATTGAAATATCAAGAGCTCTAGGATTCATTTAATGATTGCAGTGTAAGCTGAGACGACAAACGTTCTCTAAGAAATGAATATCTATTAATGAAGTGTAAGTTTTACTCAACCACTACTAATATCTAACCACAGTTTAGTAAATAAGCTATTTACATGTATGTTTGTGCCCTTCTGGTATTTCTAATTAAAGAAGATAGAATGTTGGCTTGCACATTATTTTGCAATAGCCTTTTGTATACTCCATGAACTAGTCTCGATCACTGACAAGGTGGCTGTTAAGAACTTGTCCCTCTTACATATCAAGACTGGAACAGAATAAATTAAGAAGGGAACAGGCCTCCATTACTGGTCTGATGACTCTATCAATTGCCCTACAGCTGTACTAATAAATCAATGATTGTAGGCTGTTTCTATCATACAATTTAGTAGTTAAAATACAACCGTTTAGTAATCAGAACAATTAAAAATGGTAGAAAGCTTATTACAAATGCGAATATGTTAATCTTGCCAGCTGTTGGGCAAATTATGAATGATGAATATAAAAAAAAATCTCGTCTTGCATATTTATCAACATTTCAACCCTTGAAATATACTTGATATACAATATTTCCAAAGAAACATTTATGTAATAATGATATGGTCAAAATTCAATGACCAAACAAAACACTATAAGCATGTAATAAAACCGAAGATAGAAGATGCAGAATTTTAATAATAAAACTATTTATTTCTTAACTCACCTGATGTTCATATTGCTTCTGCTCCAGAAGCTCAGTTTAATTGACTTCTACCACTAAAATGTTCTCACTTTCTTTTCCTTAAAAAAAAATACACGGCCTTGACAATTGAATGAAACCGCCTAGCATTAAGTAGCAAGTGGTCTAGAAATGCTGTGTCAGATACTCTTTGTCCCTTCCAATTTTGAAGTAGAAATTATCCCAATCCCAACAGTTTTCATATGTAAAACAGGATTCTTTAAGATAAAGCTGGGCAAAAGAACAGACTTGGTAAGCCATTGAGCTGCTACTAAATCTGTTTCCAAAGAAAGATTTCTACAAAAGTTAAGGGAAGTAGCTATCCAATTCAGGGAGAGAGATCTTTTGCCATCTTGGTTCCTGACATAGGCTAATGCCATGTCCAAAAACACTGACAGCATCTTCTTCCACTAGTGATTCCTGATATTGAAGTTCTGGATATTGCCAGTAACTCAAGGTAATTGATGTCCAGTTTTGTCTCCTGCGGAATTCATTTTCCTGGGAGTTACAGATTGTCCAGAGTTGCTCTTCACCCTTCCTGTGAAACATCCAGAGATAAGTATGGGATTTTCAACTCCCATGACAATCCTTGGGACACTTGTCTGCGATCATCCCACTAATTCTGTAGCAAACCTTCCCGTGGTGTCCCTGTTTAAACCAATTGTTACAACACGTGCTACATCGAGGATGGATTTGAGAAGAAACATATTGGGCAGCATTTGTAGACCTTACAACTGCATATGATATTGTCAACCATCGGGCACTCCTCCTAAAATTCGCCCAAACAGTTGAAGATGCCAACATAGTATGAATTAAAGTCACTCCTTGTAAATTGACATTTCTTTGTAGAAATGGACAGGAAAAAACGCAGAGCAGATGAAGGACCCAAAAGAATGGTCTCCCATAGGGCTCTGTACTGGCTCCCATTATGTTTAACATCTATATAAATGGTCAACCAGAATTTCAGGATACAGTATACAGAGATTCATATACACAGACAACCTATGCATTGCCAGTCATGAACCTTTAAAGAAATAGAGGAGACTATCTAGAGCCTTATCATCTCTCTCAGTATATTATAAAAAATGAAACCTCAATGCAAAACCCAGCAAACCCAGGTGTGTGCATTCCACCTTAACAATCACTGAAACTAACCAGGAACTAAATATAATATGGGAAAATAAAGAATTACATACCCACCAATATCCAGTATATCTAGGTGTTACTCTTGACAGAACTCTGAAATCTTAGCTTTAAAGAACACACAAACAAACTAAAGAAAATACTACCAACAACAAACAACCTACTTAGCAAAGTAGCCAACACAAGCTGGGGAAAAGATCCAAAAAATATTAATCAAACAGCTCTAGCAACCCTATACAACAGTGGGAAAGATCATGCCATGCAAAGAAATGGAATCCAGAGCTTAATACAGCCTGTTGAATAATCACCGACACATTAAAGGGAACACCCCGACCATCTCTCTATAGACTGACCAGTATTGCACCACCTCAAATTTGACGAGATGCTATTACCAAAAATGAAAAGGTCAAACAGATGAATGAGACAAGGCATTCACTTCATGGACATCAAGCAACAAGACGGCGACTAAAATCAAGAAAAACCTTCATGGCTGTGGAGGGTCCTGAACATCTAAGCCATAATGCCTGAAGTTTGATGAAATGGAGGGAGAGCAACTGTAATGAAACCAATGAAGCACTACCTGACCCTAGCGAACACCTAACTTGTGGAGAACCCCTTAATAGAAAGGAGTGGACTACCTTAAATAAAGGAAGATCTAAGGTTGGGAAAACAGGAGACAGGCTTCAGAAGTGGGGATATGTCACCAATGCTGATTACCTATGGTGAATCGCCCTAGACCATGTACCACATCCTCTGCTGCTGCCCACTGGGACCTGCTTGTTCTGATGCAGAGCTACAGGAAGAAAATAACAGAGCCATCCACTGGATAAACAAGTGGTGCGATAAGATATGATGACGAGTAGCAGAAGTTGGTTCATCAACAGTGGAATAGTGACAGCATCTAGTTGGGTTGTCTTGTTCCAAAGTGAATGAAGATGAAATTGACACACTCTCATTTCCAGGGGGGACAAATTTCTCTAAAAAGGCCAAAGTCTTAAGACATTTTTGACATTTGCAACAAAAGAAGAAAGGACTGAATCCTCTTCTCAAATGGTAAAACCTGAAAAGGAACTGTTGCTATTATCATTCTGAAATATAAAATCTTTGAGTCAGAGCCTGGAGGGACTTCTTGTTGAACTTGAATCCTCTTCAATGAATCGCTTAAAATTAGCTCGTCGTCCCATATCTGGTGAATAACTGGAGATTATTGTGAGCCCAAAACACAGGCACTATATAAAACTTTGATCCGTTGACAAACCGAAGATTTTCCCTGAAGCAAGATGAATTGGAACGGGAAAATGTACCTCAGATGTGTCTATTGAAAACATTCAATATTTTTGTTTGATCACTGCCAGAACTAAGGAGTATTGCCATAAAAAAAAATTTGTTAGCCCTGTGAATTTGTTCAGGGCTGAGACATTTAGAACTGGTCTCCGACCTCCTGAGCTTTTGGGGGACTAGGAATAACCTGTTGTAAACACATGGGAAAGTTTATGATCCCTTCTATCCCTTTATCTCTAAAAGTTTCAAAATTTTAAATTACAGGATCTGAGCCTTTGATGTACTGTGCTGGTAAGACAACTCGGATACAGAACTGGTTTCTTTGATAAGGGAGAGTTAGAAGTTAAAGAGGGATCTGGTAACCACCTTTGTCTTCAGTCAGCACCCACACGTCAGTCTGCAGGCTTTCCCAAATGAAAAAGAAGAGGGACAGTCTTCCCATTCTGGAATTCTCTAGAAAGGACCATCATACACTTCTCAAACAAGATATTTTGAGTTCGGTCGGCAATCATAGAACATCTGCAATGACAAAATTCTGTTGTGCTATCTCTCAAATGAAAGGGCCTCCTTGCTGGCAAGTCTTAGATTGAAACATTTAACCGATATTTGGAAGCTTTAGAATTTCTAGAAACAAACCTCAAGACATCAGTCTGTGTTCTGTTTTTGTGCTTCTGATACTAACCCTGCCTTAAAGGTACATATGTTCTCTTAATCTGATAACACCTCAGAGGTTCCATCTGACAATTTTATCCAGGAAGGTTAGATAGTCTAATTACATACACATGCTGACGACCTGTAAATTTCTCGTCTATGAGACTAGAAATAACCCCTATTACAAAATCTACAAAGGATAGTGATTCAAGAGCACTTCCTGCCTGATTGCCTACAAATAGTATCTCCTTAATCAACCCACTTGCATACCCCAAATTAAAAGATTTTCCCTTATGAGGAACAATGATATGGTCAAGAATGGCAATCAAACTGAAATCTAAGAGCTGGTCAGGCAATTGATGAGTCATATCCATATAAGCACATCTCTGCATTAAAGTGGGCTTAAGGTCCAAATGAAAACCTGAATTGCTAACCTTTTTCTGAATCTGATACAATTTTTAGATTCTATCCACCATGAAGCTGGCAAAATAAGGAACGTAAACTACCTTGGAGGAAGGCACTTCTACAGACTTGATAGAATACAAAGTTTATGAACTTAGCTTAATTCAATAGACCATTTCTCAGCAATAAGTTTACCCAACGTTTAAAAAGGCAATAATTTCTCTTTCACAGTCTCCCTCCAAGTTTTCTTTCTCCCCTTCCTGCACCTCTGTATGAGCAGTGAAAATCAGCTGATTTTATGGTTTGCTTACCACTTGATAAGGGGGATCCTGCAGATGTGCAGAGGACTTGTTTTGGCAGATGTATTAACACCTACATTTACCTCATGATGAGCTAGTGGCAAAGATGGCAAGCGAATGGCATACACTCATATGAAACATGATGAAAACGATAGACTTTAGTTGAAACTTGGTTCACCTACATAAGAATTAAAGGAAATCATATATGACATGATAATCACATAAAATGAGATTGTTTAGGAGTGAACAATTTAGCAGGTGGAAGGATATTAGGATCAAGACTACCCACTCAGTCTTCTGCCTCATAAGAGTGCTACGGTTGCGGTATTGCAAGTGTTCAGCAACAGAAGGATCTAAATTGGCTTTCAAATCTGTACATTATTGCACAGCCAACTTTCAGAACCATTACTAAAGGAAACACCATTAACATCAGAATGAACTTGATTATGTTAGGTTTGACAACAGGGTGGGAAGTACCAGAATTACCACTTTTATGGGAGGATTCATTGGACTTCTGAATTCTAGCAAAGGAAGCTAGTAATGTCAAAAACTTGTGAAACTAATCGTTTTCAAAATATGGTTGAATATGTGAAATGACCAAAGATGGAGGTGCGTCACTTTCTTCATCCTTCCTGCTAAAATCAACTAGCCTAGTCTTCCTTGAATTTTCCTCTGAACTAACAGCAAGTTACTTTTTGTACTTTGAACAGTAAACTTGACTGGTAACCATTGAAAAATTTTTCCTTGAGTGGTACCATAAGTGAAATGCACTCTTCACAGCAGTTATTAAATCACAGTATTTGCCCCGACACGATAAACAAAGGGAATGTACCTCAATGTCTTCTAGAAACAATTCTCGTGTAAATTCCACACAGTAATTGCAAGCAAAACCTGGGGATGACTTCTTAATGTGCAGTAAGCAAAGTCTGTCACAGAACGTCTGATCACAACCGATATGACTAAGATAACGAAAGGGACAAAGCATATTTGCTGTGGCAGTTCTGGGCTTCTTACCACTTACTGCTCGAAGGTTCCATTCCTTTTGTTAAGGGCATGTATTTATTGAAGGAAAAGAAAATGGGAAAATTTTAAATTCTTAAGTTTTATAGGTAAGTATCGCTTAAACCAAGCTTCTGGAGAAGCTGGAATATGAACATCAGGGGTGGCTCATAAAATAAAAGATAAAACTGTTATAATGCATTGACTGTACCAATTTTCAACAGGAAAAACAGGAAAAATTGTAAAGGATTCAGGAATATACACATATACAAACAGGTGAACGGAATACTTTGTCAACAAGTTAACAAGATAGAACTATTTACTATTACAATAACTACTACATTACCGAAATTAATAGCGTAAAACAGTATATGAATGTACCCTCTTTTAATAGGTCTTCCGACTTTCATGCCTATACTGGAACATGGGAAAAAACTACCTAGCATTCTAAGAACGCTACTGTATTTCTGCTACCAATATGATTCTCTATCTCAAGAACCTTATGCACATGCCCTTTACAGTTTTGAATATAATTCTACCCAAAAGGGTACTAAAAGACTCCTCTTTCTTCTTCTTTTAACTAACCAATTATCACAGTCAAGTATTGACAAGACCATTCCTAATGCCTTTGGAGGTTATTTTGCCAGCAGCTACAAAGTTTCTGCTTTAATACCATGTAATCCTTTCCCAATAGGAAACAATCATATTTTCAAGGATATTCGATTCAATGTAAAATACTGTGGTAAACTACCCTGGAAGAATAATAACTCCAATATCACAAAAAAATAAAAATTCATATATCAAGAATAATTTTTAGGAATATCCTAATACAGGTTTGCTTTGAGAATATGGTATTACTGCAGGTAACATGAAAAGGAATATTATGAAAAGACCAGGAACAGAGAAACTGATAAAAAGCATTAACCAATCATTTCAGATGACTTGTTTAAGAATATATATATATAAGTGATAGCTTCAAAGAAGACTTACAGACATTTCAAGATAAATGGTGATTAAAATGAACAAGAAGGTGAATGTTCATTAATTAACAAAAATTTCATTTCTGGAACAGAATTAAATATTCGTCAAAGGAACGAGTCTCTAGATGAAATAAATTTCAACTGGAAATGCTTAGCTTTCTTGGGTAAAATAGTTTTCATAAAAAAAAAAAAAAAAAAAAAAAAAAAAATAATAATAATAATAATTTATGCTTAACGTTATTGTCTTGAATGTTCCCACGAACGAGCAAAAGTAGTGATCAGTCACATTTGCATTCTGTAGACCCACCTGTACATCGAATAGAACCTATCATTTGCTTATTTCATATAGGCTGGTTGTAAAATGGCAAGTAATGAGGGGATAGGAAGTGGGCACACCTCAGTTCCATTATCAATTACTTTGTGCTCAACGTATAATTTTGGTGACAATTGCTTACAATAAAAAGCTGGAGTTATATCAAATTCTTATGATGTGCCAAAATATTTGTATATTGGTATTGAATCACATGAAAATGGCATTCTAATTTTAGATATTTATGATAACTAACTGCTTAGATGAGACAATTCTCACTAAAGGATGCATGCAGTCATAAAATTATATAGTCACAGTATTATGTTTTGAATTGCTTTCTAACTTGTTTTACTTGTCAAAACGCATAAATTGGCTTAAAAGCAAATAATATAAGACGGTTAACTAAAGAAAATATACAACATTCATGAAGATTGCAATAATAAAAACAAATCTTAGACAGGCAGGAGTGCTATAGAAAGATGTAGCCACAATGATTTGGAATCTATATATGGGGGAGAAAAAAAAAATTACAATATGAGACAGTTCAAGGTAATAAGGACTCCAACTTCCACAACAATGGAAAAACTTAAGCAATGGCGAAGGACCAAACAATTATAATACTGTACTGTAATAAAATAAAGAGGTGTAAAATGTGTATGAAAATGGTTGAGAAATAAATTGTTGAAGCTCAAGAATGAGATCCTACTATAATTAAAAAAGACAGGAAAAAAAATTCCTTGAAAGAAGCCTTCTGCCTGGAATTAACAAGCTTACGAACAATGTGATCCTTCATCCTCAAAAATCACTCTGGTATCCAAAAATACAACATTGGTAACGGTTTTGAATTGGATTAATGAATTTGGGCAATACAGCAAGGCACTGGTGCCTGAGAAGCCATTAAATGCCAATAATAAAAGTTTGAGGAAGATGAAATATTTCATCTCCATTTTTCCATTACAAAAGTACTGAATTGCAACCTGCCTATAACCTCTGCCTACAGGCAAAGAAAATTTGTGCTTTTATTACCAAATTAACAAGAAGTAGCTACAAAACTTCCTTCTCCTTAAAATTTGAAAACTCTCCTTCAAATTGAGAGGCTTGAAGACCTTGGTTCCGATAAGTTGTTGGAAAAATATGCGAGGTACTCAAAAGACAAAAAGCTGTTATTCAAAAGTTCGTACTTCTGAATAAAAAAAATACTTATTCAAAAAGAAACTTTTGATTCATGACAATCATAACACCGATTCATAAATTTGGATACCAGTTAGGGACACCTATGAATTACCTTGACTTTGGAGAAATGGCTGCCACAAAAACTCTCTCTTGGAGAGATGAAGAGAGGACGTCACTCTTTAGAGGCCAGGAGAAAAAACAAAGGAATTACATGGTTTATATACCTTGCAGGTTTCTAATATTTTGTACTGTACTTGCATCCTTAAATACGATAACCTGCTATTAGAATTTATTATCTAAAGATAATATATTAATTTTTGTTTGTATCCATAAATACAACACCCAGCTTTTGGAATTTACTTTCCAATACTTTTTATTCATATCCTTAAATACAATAACCCTCTATTAGAATCTACAATCTTATGATATTTTGAAATTGGTAATGAAAAGATTTTGGTGATTTTTTTTTTCTTTTCGGGCAATGGTATTTACCGTAATGTATTGTTCCAAAATGTCATGCAGAAAATCTTATCTACAATATATACAGAAGTATATACTGTTGGCAAGATTTTCCTCAGAACTTTATACAACTTAAAGGACTTAAGGGATACGGTTAATTACTTCTAATCAAACTATCAACTTTCTAAACCAAACAGCCTTGATAAGACTATATAATCATCTGCTTTTGGCTTTCCTCAGAAATTAGAATTTTGCTGAATAAAACTATCAAATGTATGATATCTGAGGAAACTTTCCAGAAATACTTTTAGACAACTAATTCAAGACTTCACGAGAACACAAATATCTTAAATTTTATCAAATATAGAGAGCATAAATCTTTTCTTTATAGTTATGGAAGAAATTTCAATGGAAATTAATAATTCTAGACGAAAAATTTAAACTTTCCCGTCTATGTAATTTGTTATAATAAGTTGAAGCTGTTAAAACCCTTGCAGTCCTTCTGAACAAAGGCTCTGGCTCTTGCATTCTATAATGAGTTCTTCATGGACTAGCTTTTCTCTAAACAAGGAGAGCAAAACCTGGAGGGTTTAGGTGTCCTACAAAGCTTAAGATGGGCATAATCGGTAAGTTCTTGACCCACTATTCAGGGTTACCAGATTAGTTTTGACTGGATTTTCAATAGAGGGACTGCTTTATGAAAGGAAGTGAGAACAAAAGTATATTTGAGGGCTAAAAAGTGGGTGTAGCAAGTGGGTGAAAGGGTGCTGCAAGGACTAAGTAATACCTACAGTACAATGATGGCACCAACTCTTACAAAGTCCAGATTTCGAGGAGCCAAGATATCGGGCATCAGGGAATACCTTATCTAATGATAGCTCATTCTAATTGCTAGAAATGGAGGATACAGTACTGTACATCATTAGTCCGAGAATAGGACTAAGCAGTGAAAACTGCTCTAAGAATCGCACGATCTAGGAAGAATAGAATTAATTGCAACAATCAAGAGATCTATTCCTAAGAGTCACAGGAGAAGCAGCAGAGGCACTGTTTATCAGCCTGCTTTAATATATTGTTGTGACAACAACTGGATTTACTCAACACGTAGACTCTGTTAGAGGAAAGGTTTAGAATAGCCCAAACAAACTTCACTGTGATGATCTGGAACCCAGAACCCATAAAACCCCCTTGGACTAACACTGAAGTGTATATCCTGAGTCCTTAATGGATATTACAGTAAATTCATGGATTCACCAACTGATCATATAATATATGGTCAGTCTCTAGGGTATTGTCCTGCTTGCTGCAGTACCAAAAGTGTCATATCTGGCGAAGCCATAAATTCAACCCAGTATATATACAGTATATAAAGAGGGACCCTTGAAAGTGGGAGATGATGCCACCAAATATCCTTTCTGTATCCTTCCCTTTAACCCAACCTCTTCCTGCCTCTGTGTTTATATAAATATATATATATAAATATATATATAAATAAATATATATATACATATATATATATATATATATATATATATATATATAAATATATATATATATATTTTCTTTATGACTGAACGACACATGATGCGGCAAAAAAATGCCTTTGCTTACTAAACCAGCCATAAGTCATAACCTGAGCCAGAACAATAGCAATTACACACAGGTTTCTTTTATGATGCATATACAGTGCAAACAATTCATAATGAATTATCTAAAATTAAAAATGACACATGTCTTACCAGGATCTGAATAACAAGTCAACAGTGTCACCATGTCCTTGAAATCTCAGAGTTAATTCTGGGGTTAGTGTACTGGATTTGATTCCACATAAGGCTTTATTTTTAAAAAGTGACTAGTTACAGAGCATACTGTAATAGAATGCAGCTGTGACTAAGCTAACAAGTTCCCTTGGAGAAGAAGAATATATTTGCAATCTACAGAAAACTTTTGGCTATTTACTAGAACTACAAAAACTTAAAAAAAGCTTTTATGAGACTTTTACGGGCTTATGTCTTATATTTTTCTTTATCAGCGCTTCTCTGAATACTAAACCTATCTTCAACTGGTCAAAAAGTACTTGTTAATGTAGTTTAAACTGCATATCTTTTGAGAAAACAAGATATTAATCACAGCGTTTGCTAACGACCCTCGTATGTACTTCCGCCAATTATGTAAAATTATTTTCCAGAAAAATTCCGTCAAGGGCATTTACCAAGTGTAGCCTAAATCATTATATCACAATGAACTTGAAAGCATTCGACTAGAAATTCAGATTACTGTGCAGTATAACAATGAAGAGGAAATTAAAAAGCCCAGATGGTATAACTTTTTGGAGTATGCAAGTCATCCACAAAACCTCTATCTCTTATAGTTCAATAGATATAGCCAAGGTTTCAAATTGTGTACGGAATCTAAGAAACATGGAAACATTGCACTTATTGGTATAGTATTTAATCCATGACAATATCAACTCAAGTATACACTGATAGACCTGCAGACAGAAAATCTGCATTAATGCAACACCAATGCATAAATGTCTACCTTAGTACAGTACCAAATTTTCTTGAAACATCTGTAGTGTTGGAGTAGTAATGTAACTAATGTAAAAGTATGCTTGAAATACACAGAGACAGACTACAAGAAACAGAATAATAGTCTGCCGAAGTTATAGGTAGCAAACTAAGCTTTTCCTGTAATTGATATGGAAGGAATTAATAAAAAGAAAAGTAGACCAACATAACTCGTACAGGCAAGGAAAGCCTAAAATACATTGAAATACCAAATTTTCAGTTATTACAGTTATAAATACACCAAAGTATAATGTAAAAATTGTATGATTTTGGCCAAAACCAAGAATTACACGAGACACTGACAAAGAACTCTCAAGTTAGGCTAAGTCATCATGACTTAGTTATTAGTAGCTTCCCATTTCTAAGCTGTATACTTAAAGCAATACTTTTCTCATCCCTTAAAAAAGGGGAAAATTCACATAAAGCATCATTTGTGGCTACTGTAACTTAGGTGATATTAAAAATGATATTTTAATTATAAAATAAATTTTTGAATATACTTACCCGGTGAATATATAATAGCTGCTGCTCCAGCGGCTCGACAGAAAAACACACAAAAACTCGCGAGCGATCGCTATGAAGGTTGCGGGTGTGCCCACCAGCGCCAACTATCGGCCAGATACCGCATATGCATGTAAACAAGCCTCAATTCTTCTCATCCCGCTGCGTCTCTATTGGGGAGGAAGGGAGGGCCTTTAATTTATATATTCACCAGGTAAGTATATTCAAAAATTTATTTTATAATTAAAATATCATTTTTAAATATTTAACTTAGCCGGTGAATATATAATAGCTGATTCACACCCATGGTGGTGGGTAGAGACCAGAGTTAATTAAGTTTACAGTGTATATGCTTAGAGTTTTTGACAGTTATAACATAACAAAACCCAAATATATAGGTACCTGGTAAGGAAGTTGACTTAGACGATTACTCTGCCTTGTTAGTCTGTCTTCCTCACGAAGCCCAGCGATCCTCTTAGGATGCTGAAAGACTCCCAGGAGCTGAAGTATCAAGGGCTGCAACCCATACAACAGGACCTCATCAAACCCCTAATCTGGGCGCTCTCAAGAAATGACTTTGACCACCCGCCAAATCAACCAGGATGCGAAAGGCTTCTTAGCCTTCCGTACAACCCAAAAAACAAGATTAAAAACATTTCAAGAGACAGATTAAAAGGATATTGGAATTAGGGTAATGTAGTGGTAGAACCCTCACCCACTACTGCACTCGCTGCAACGAATGGACCCAGTGTGTAGCAGTCCTCGTAAAGAGTCTGGACATCTTTTAAGTAAAATGACGCGAATACCGACTTGCTTCTCCAAAAGGTCGCGTCCATAATACTTTGCAGAGATCTATTTTGCTTAAAGGCCACGGAGGTTGCTATAGCTCTTATTTCGTGCGTCTTAACCTAAGCAAACATCGGTCTTTCTCATTCAAGTGAGAATGAGCCTCTCGTATTAAAAATCTGATAAAATATGACAAAGCATTCTTTGACATAGGCAATGATGGTTTCTTAACTGAGCACCATAATGCCTCAGATCTACCTCGTAAGGACTTAGTACGGGCTAAATAGAACTTAAGAGCTCTAACTGGACATAGCACTCTCTCCAGTTCGTTGCCTACGATCTCTGATAAGCAAGGTATATCAAAAGATTTAGGCCAAGGACGAGAAGGCAGTTCATTTTTGGCCAGGAAACCAAGTTGAAGTGAACATGTGGCTTTTTCTGTAGAAAAGCCGATGTTCTTACTGAAGGCATGAAGTTCACTGACCCTTTTTGCCGAAGCCAAGCACACTAGGAAAAGTGTCTTGAGGGTGAGATCCTTCAGGGAGGCTGAATGTAATGGCTCAAACCTGTCTGACATGAGGAACCTTAGGACCACGTCTAAGTTCCATCCAGGAGTCGCCAAACGACGTTACTTAGAGGTCTCGAAAGACTTAAGGAGATCTTGGAGATCTTTATTGTTGGAAAGATCTAAGCCTCTATGACGAAAGACCGAAGCCAACATGCTCCTGTAGCCCTTAATCGTGGGAGCTGAGAGGGAGCGAACATTTCTCAGATGTAAGAGAAAATCTGCGATTTGGGCTACAGAGGTACTGGACGAGGACACAGATGCTGACTTGCACCAGTCTCGAAAGACTTCCCACTTTGACTGGTATACTCTAATGGTAGAAGCTCTCCTCGCTCTTGCAATCGCACTGGCTGCCTCCTTCGAAAAGCCTCGAGCTCTTGAGAGTCTCTCGATAGTATGAAGGCAGTCAGACGAAGAGCGGGGAGGCTTTGATGAACATTCTTTACGTGGGGCTGACATAATAGATCTACCCTTAGAGGAAGACTTCTTGGAAAGTCTACCAGCCATCGAAGTACCTCGGTGAACCACTCTCTCGCGGGCCAGAGGGGAGCAACCAACGTCAACCTTGTCCCTTCGTGAGAGGCGAACTTCTGCAGTACCTTGTTGACAATCTTGAATGGTGGGAATGCATATAAGTCCAGATGAGACCAATCTAGTAGAAATGCGTCTATGTGTATTGCTTCTGGATCTGGGACTGGAGAGCAATAGATTGGAAGCCTCTTGGTCATCGAGGTGGCAAAGAGGTCTATGGTGGGTTGACCCCAAGTCGCCCAAAGACTCTTGCACACGTCCTTGTGGAGGGTCCATTCCGTGGGAATCACCTGACCCCTCCGACTGAGACAGTCTGCCAAGACGTTCAAGTCCCCCTGGATAAATCTCGTTAACAGGGAGATGCCTCGATTTCTTGACCAAATGAGCAGGTCCCTTGCGATCTCGTACAGCTTGAGGGAGTGTGTGCCTCCTTGCTTGGAGATGTACGCCAAAGCTGTGGTATTGTCGGAGTTGACCTCTACCACTTTGTTTCGAAGGAGACTTTCGAATTTCATCAAGGCCAAGTGGACTGCCAATAGCTCCTTGCCGTTGATGTGCATGCTCTTCTGACTTGAGGTCCACAGACCTGAGCATTCCCGACCGTCCAGGGTCGCACCCCAACCCAAATCCGACGCGTCTGAGAACAACACGTGGTTTGGGTTCTTGACTGCTAGGGATAGTCCCTCTCTCAGACTGATATTGCTGTTCCACCATTTCAAGCATGCCTTTACTGGTTCGGAGACCGGGATTGATACCGTCTCTAACGTCTTGTCCTTGTTCCAGTGAAAGGCTAGATGGAACTGGAGAGGCCGAAGGTGTAGTCTTCCTAGCGAGACAAACTGCTCCAGGGATGATAGAGTTCCTACGAGACTCATCCAATTCCTGACTGAGCACTGTTCTCTCTTCAGCATTAGTTGGACTTTGAGCAGGGCTTGATCTATTCGGGTGGCAGACGGAAAAGCCCGAAAAACTGGACTGCGAATCTCCATCCCTAAATATAGAATAGTCTGGGATGGGATCAGTTGGGACTTTTCTAGGTTGACCAAAAGTCCCAATTCCTTGGTCAGACCCAACGTCCAATGAAGATCCTGCAGACAGCGATGACTGGACGATGCCCTGAGAAGACAGTCGTCCAAGTACAGGGAGGCTCGGATACCCGATAAATGGAGGAATTTTGCCACATTCCTCATGAGCCTCGTAAATACGAGAGGAGCAGGACTGAGGCCAAAGCACAGGGCCCGAAACTGGTATACCACATTCCTGAAAACAAACCTCAGAAACGGTTGGGAATCCGGGTGTATAGGAATGTGGAAGTACGCATCTCGTAGGTCGAGAGAGACCATCCAGTCTCCCTTTCTGACCGCTGCTAAGACGGACTTCGTGGTCTCCATAGTGAACTTTGTTTTCGTAACAAAAACGTTGAGCGCACTGACGTCTAGCACCGGTCTCCAACCTCCTGTCTTCTTTGGGACTAGGAAGAGACGGTTGTAAAACCCCGGTGATTGAAGGTCCGAGACTTTCACCACCGCTCCCTTCTCTAGCAACAGAGACACTTCTTGGTTTAGGGCTTGTCTCTTTGACTCCTCTCGGTACCTGGGAGAGAGGTCTATGGGAGTTGTCACTAGAGGAGGTTTGCGTACAAACGGAATTTTGTACCCCTCTCTGAGCAACCGAACAGACTCTTGGTCTGCGCCCCTCTTCTCCCAGGCCTGCCAGAAGCTCTTCAATCTGGCTCCTACCGCTGTCTGAGGCTGTGGGCAGTCAGACTCTGCCACGTGAGGACTTGGCTCCTCTCTTCTTACCTCTCTTTCCCTTGGCACGAGCGCTTCCCCTGCTGGGAGCTCTGCCACGAAAGGGCGGGATAAATCTGGATGCCGGAGTCTCGATCCTGGGTCTTACAGCAAAGGATGTAGAAGGAGTCCCTTTGCGAGCAGAGGACGCCATCAAGTCATGGGTGTCCTTCTGCACAAGCGAAGAAGCTATATCCTTAACCAGTTGTTGCGGAAACAAGGACGCTGATAAGGGAGCAAAGAGCAGTTCTGATCTCTGGCAGGGAGTAACTCCTGGCGAAAGAAAAGAGCAAAGGGAATCTCGCTTCTTTAAGACTCCCGACGTAAATGTGGAGGCGAGCTCATTGGAACCATCGCGGATGGCTTTATCCATACATGACATGATAAGTAAGGAAACATCTCTGTCAGCAGACGAGATTTTCCTACTTAAAGCTCCTAATGACCAGTCAAGAAAGTTGAATACTTCAAAGGCCCTGTATACCCCTTTAAGCAGATGGTCAAGGTCCGAGGAGGACCAACTAATCTTCGAGCGTCTCATGGCTAGGCGGCGGGGAGAGTCTACGAGGCTTGAGAAGTCACCCTGGGCAGAGGCAGGGACTCCCAAGCCGAGAACTTCTCCCGTGGCATACCAGACGCTCGATCTAGAAGAGAGCTTTGAAGGAGGGAAGGCAAAGGCCATCTTCCCCAAACTCCTCCTGGTATCCAACCAGTCGCCTAAAAGTCGTAAAGCCCTCTTGGAAGAGCGAGAAAGCACTAGCTTAGTAAAGGCTGGCATGTTAGCAGGTAAGCCTAGAGCAAACTCAGACGGTGGCGAACGAGGAGCAACGGTAACAAAGTGATCGGGAAAAAGATCCTTGAAAATCAACATGATTTTCTTAAAGTCCATCGAAGGAGGAACCGTCTTAGGTTCGTCTACATCTGAAGGATGATCATCATGATGAGGATCAGCAACGTCCTCATCTGAAGGATCTTCGTCCGACAACTGCTGAGTAACAAGCAAAGGGGAGACCTGTCTTGGCGGCAATGCTTGACACGCAGAGTCCACACGCACTGGTGCATCAGTAGCAGTCCAGGACGCTACGTCATGTAACTGCTTAACAGTCTGACTGTCAACAACAACAGGAGCGGGAGGACGCTCGACGTCAACTCGAGACTGCCTTGACTGCCTAGACTGAGCAGTCAAAACAACTCTTGACTGCGGTGCTTGACGCTCAGCGTTAAAACAAGTCAACTCCGCTGGTTGGCGAACGTCCTGAACGTCAACAAGAGCATTAGGAAGCGGCTGAACGTCCATATGGGGCTGAAAGTCAACACGGGACTGCATCGAGTGAGGCTCTACAAAGCGTGACTGACGTGACTTAGTAACGCCAACGTCAACAGGACGAGCAAAGGCTCGTTTTGGCGGCTGAAGGCCAGGATCTCGATTAGCTAAGCGGCGAGGATCATCGTGAACCTTTTCAGCAGAATAGTCTTCCATAAGGGAGGCGAGCTTGATCTGCATGTCTTGCAGTACAACCCATTTAGGATCAACGGGAATGGGTGCGGTAAAAGACGAGGGTAACGTCTGTGACTGCAAAACCTTGCCTACACCAAGACTCTCGGAGCCTGTGTAACGTTTCTGCTTAGGCGGCGAGCAGTCTTCCGATGACTGCAAAGGGTCAGAGCTGTCCCAATGGCTACAACCAGGACGCTGGACCTGTCCTGAAGGGACCGACTTTCGCTTTAAGGGCCTTGAAACCTTGCTCCACGGTTTCTTATGCGAAAAGCCTTCGGATGACGAGGAGAAAATGGTCTCTCTCGTCTTATGGTAGGGGCGGTCTTGATGAGACACGCCTGAAACCATAGAGGGAACGTCTGTTCGCTGATCAAGGCCTCTCGAACCCATAAGTCGTACGACATTACTTCTCCCCTGGGCTTGGGAGCTTGCAAGAGGTCCCGGACTAGGCGAACGACAGGCACGAACAGACGAACCCTCGGTCGCAACACTGATAACACTTTGCGCACTAATCACTTTCCCACGATTTTCCACTGTGGCACTCTGACACTTTAACTCTTTAACGTCAGCCATGAGTTGATTACGATCTGTAGCTAACGACTCAACTCTTTCGCCCAAAGCATGAATGGCACGTAACATATCCCGCATTGATGGTTCCTGAGTGCTAGTAGAGGGTTCAGGCACAACTACTACAGGGGAAGGATTAGGTTCAGGGGCATGGGGAGAGGAAAAATCTACCGATCTAGAGGAACTTCTCCTCACCCTATCTCTCTCTAGCTTACGAGAATACTTGTCATATTCAAGCCAATCGAATTCCGAAAGGCCCACGCACTCCTCACACCGATCTCCTAATTGACAGGTTTTACCCCGACAATTAGAACACACAGTATGTGGGTCGAGAGAGGCCTTTGGAAGACGCCTATTGCAATCCCTAGCATTACACTTACGAAATCTAGGAATTTGAGAAGGGTCAGCCATTTTGAAAAAGTCAAAGAAAGTCCAAAAAACAATCCAAAGTCATCAACAATTAAATCTGTCCAAAAAAGAGTTCAAGAGTTTAAGTTGAGTATAAAACACCTGCACTGCGAAAGCTCAAACCAAAATGAAGTACTTCACCAAGTCTGTTGAAAAACTCCAGGTTAACAGCGAGTAATGGTACGTCTTGTCGTTCAGACCGACAGAGAAGAATTGAGGCTTGTTTACATGCATATGCGGTATCTGGCCGATAGTTGGCGATGGTGGGCACACCCGCAACCATCATAGCGATCGCTCGCGAGTTTTTGTGTGTTTTTCTGTCGAGCCGCTGGAGCAGCAGCTATTATATATTCACCGGCTAAGTTAAATATTTAAAAAGGTAATTTTCTTACTCGTCTAAGAATTTCAGGTTTCTTTGCCAGATTAACTTTCATGTTAAGGGAGTCATTAACAACAAACCAACAAAGCAGTGTCACAAGCACAAACTGAACTGAATAATCATTATTGAAGAGAAATTTGCCAGGATCAGAGAACTGTTGAATAAGGACTATTATTACTCTAATAACACACGTGTCATGGCAAATAAGGCTGGTTAAGTAGCTTGGATAAGCCTAAAAATGTTTAATAATTTTCTATTGATTACTTACTATATAAACAGAATTCTCAGTTACACTTTTGTGTAATATTATATAGTTTGCATTTCAAAGTTGATTTTGTTAATTAGGTTTATATGTTACATATGGCACAGTGCATACTGTGGCAAGTGAAAAGGAGAGGAAAATGGGTAATAAATAACAATAAACTTCTTCCTCTAGTTTGAACTGCACATGTCTTGTTGAATTGGTTTTATTTACAGTACAGTTTTTGTTTAAAACACTTCATTGATTAAACAAATGATATTAAAACTTGTTTCAAGTAGCTTCCAAATTTTCAAAATATTCTATACATAAAAAATACACTAATCCAAATTCAAGCTGGATTATGCAATACCATGGATTTATGGGGAGCAAATTTGTGAGGTTTTACTGTGCAAAAGAAAAGAAGACCAACATGACAACAATCCTAATGTCCTTGCACAACTGAGCACATCTTAAGAAATTATATTCAAATACTAATTGCTTAAAAAAGCCATCCTTTAAGGCACATTGGTCCATCAATCAAGGTCATCTAAAATTTTAATGAAGTATCAAATTTAAATATATTTCAAAAGTTATTTGTATTTTTTGTATCTATGCAAAACAGTCATTTAAATACGGAACATGTCTTCAGCAGAACTGGAACGGCCATTGAATTCGTTAACGAGGTAGTTAACAACACGCGGTGAGAGGCCAAGAAGCGCCGACACTCCTACCTGTCGGAAGCTCTTCACTTTTGACCTTTGGCTTACGACAGATGGGTGGTTGAGTTGGAAGTGGGTGACTAAATAAGGGACCATGCAACTCTCACTTCCGTTGCCAATGCTAAGGCTAGCAAAAAGACATTCTTGACAGTCAGATCTGTCTGACAACCTTCTCAAAGGCCCAAATGGGGTACATGTAAGAGCCTTGAGAATATCCCATTTGAGGGGCCGAGTTCCCAGGGAGCCCACAATGCTTGAAGCTCCTCATGAACACATATAACTCCCGGTAGGAAAGGTCTATACCCTTCAGCCATAAGATCATGCCCAAAGCTGAGAGAGTTGCGACTGAGAGGTGCTTCTATTGGCGAAGGAAGACGAGGAAAACCGCAATCTGCACTAGAGATGCTACAACCCGGAATGAGATGTACGAGAAGGGAAGGTGGTGCAAGGTTGAATGTCATGTTGAATGGAGAGTTACTTGAGGAGGTGGATCAGTTTAAGTACTTGGGGTCTGTTGTTGCAGCAAATGGTGGAGTGGAAGCAGATGTACGTCAGAGAGTGAAAGAAGGTTGCAAAGTGTTGGGGGCAGTTAAGGGAGTAGTAAAAAATAGAGGGTTGGGCATGAATGTAAAGAGAGTTCTATATGAGAAAGTGATTGTACCAACTGTGATGTATGGATCGGAGTTGTGGGGAATGAAAGTGACGGAGAGACAGAAATTGAATGTGTTTGAGATGAAGTGTCTAAGGAGTATGGCAGGTGTATCTTGAGTAGATAGGGTTAGGAACGAAGTGGTGAGGGTGAGAACGGGTGTAAGAAATGAGTTAGCAGCTAAAGTGGATATGAATGTGTTGAGGTGGTTTGGCCATGTTGAGAGAATGGAAAATGGTTGTCTGCTAAAGAAGGTGATGAATGCAAGAGTTGATGGAAGAAGTACAAGAGGAAGGCCAAGGTTTGGGTGGATGGATGGAGTGAAGAAAGCTCTGGGTGATAGGAGGATAGATGTGAGAGAGACAAGAGAGCGTGCTAGAAATAGGAATGAATGGCGAGCGATTGTGACGCAGTTCTGGTAGGCCCTGCTGCTTCCTCCGGTGCCTTAGATGACCGCGGAGGTAGCAGCAGTAGGGGACTCAGCATTATGAAGCTTCATCTGTGGTGGATAACGGGGGAGGGTGGGCTGTGGCACCCTAGCAGTACCAGCTGAATTCGGTTGAGTCCCTTGTCAGGCTGGGAGGAACGTAGAGAGTTGAGGTCCCCTTTTTGTTTTGTTTCATTTGTTGATGTCGGCTACCCCCTAAAATTGGGGGAAGTGCCTTGGTATATGTATGTATGTATGTAGAACACCAATCACAGAAGATGGCTTACTTTCCCTGGAAGACAATTGAAACTGTCGCAGGTACTCAGATGCATTTGAGAAGACCAAGAGACTTAATGCATTGGTAGTACGGCGACAGAGAAGTGTGGACAAGGGTAGTTCTATTGGGACCTTGACAAGATGTGCTATCTAAGAGATACCCCTCGATATGTGGCCATCTGGAAGCCACCAGGGTAATCCTGAGTTCTGAAGTAATCAACTCGGTTGATTGGCAGGCAGATCAGGTTTCATGAAAGAAAGGCATAGACACCCAAGTGATCCCCTGGTTGTTGGAAGGTGCCTTCGAACACAGTCCATGGTCTAAAGCGGGGGAGCAAAACACAGGGAGCTTCTGGTTTAGCAGCGTTGAGAACAGGTTGATGGCCAAAGAATCCCACGGAGAAAGAATTCCTACTACTCATAGATATAGGTATCATTCCAATCCTACAATCTGCTCCTGGCAACTAAATGTCTGCTAGTACAATCCTCATGTCCGGAATATACCTGGCTGACAGCTATACGGCATGAAATGCTGCATAAACGTACATCAGCTTTGTCAGTAAGCAAAACTGCGCCCTATTTTTTGTTGATGTAAGCCAATACGGTATTGCTCACTCATCAACAATACTGAGTGCCTCCTCAAATGTTCTTAGAATGCTTACAGCGCTAAAAAGGTTGCTTGTACTCCCTGGAGTTTGATGTGCAAATGCCTATCTTCTGAACACATTTTTAACATGACCAAGTCTTTCAGGTGTGCCCCACCCCTCCCACGACACATCTGACAAGAGTTGCATGTCTGGAAACGTAGAGTTGAGCAGGACTTTCCTGGTAAGGCTTTCCTTGGTCAGGCCACAGGTAAGATTGATCTGAGCTTCTTGCGCCACTGGAACAGGAAGGAATGGGTAATCCTTGGAGGCTGACTAGTGATCCTTCAAACACCACTGGAAAGATTTCTGATGAAGCCGGCCGTGAGAAACGAGCTTCTCCAACAAAGAAAGATAGCAGAGAAGACTCAGTCAGCACCAAGCTAGGAGTACTGTCTTGGCCAGGAACAGTTGTGCTACCTCCTTGAGCAAACCCAAGTATTTCAATCCATACTAGGGTATGAGATTCGACTTCTCTCATTTTATTACAAGACCCAGTTCATAACAATAAGTGAGAAGCCAACCCCAATTCTGTAGTAATTGCCCACAGAAGAGGACAGGATCAGTTAATAGTAGAAATACATCATCCTTTGCGAGTGGGCCCAAGCTGCTACCAAGGTGAATACCTGAGGAGAAGCACACAGTCCGAAGCACAGTCTTGAACTGGTACACCGTATCGTAGCAGAAGCAGAGGTACTTACGAGAGGAATGACGCACGGGTGCTTGAAAGTATGCATCCTTCAGATCAAATCACAACTCAAAGTCTACCTCTCTAATGGAACTCAGCACAGAACATATTTCCATCCTGAACTTCATTTAATACACAAAATTGTTCAATGGAGAGAGGTCAATGAATGGTTTCCACACCCAGTTGACTTCATCAGGGGGAGTTGACTGTAGAAGTCCAGAAAGTTGTCCTTCTTTAACATCTCTACTACATCTGTCCGCGTCCGCAAAGCTAGGGCTTTCACCTATGTTGGAGGATTGGACAAGAACTTTATTGGTATGTGAGATAAGGAGGCCCAAGGATTCTAAGAGAATAGGTAGTTTCCATCTCGAAGGACACTCACTAACTGAGGCTTGGCCCCATTTCTCTTCCAGATTACCCAATGGCACAAACATCCACCTACTCTCAGCAGGAGATGGAGAACGCTGGGGCTTAGGAATGGCCCCTGAAGCCTTCCTTGCGCTTGATCCCGCAGGCATGGCTGAACTCGTACGTTTGGTCGCAGATTCCCTAAAGAAAACTTGAGCACTGTATTAGGGAGACTTGCGAGGCACTTCCCTGTCACCTTCACGCAATTCCTCAGAAGGAGAGACACTGCCACCAGCAGTGATAAATTCCTTAGCGTCAGAGCTACCTCTGACCAAATTTGCTGTTAGAATTGGGACGCCAGTTGGCCCACTGGTTTGCTGCCTGGTGTACCAAGAAGGTCATGATCTTCCTACCGTACAGCAAAAAGACTCCGGTACTTATCCAGAGACTCGAGGGTTGTTAACCCCATTAACATGGAGATTTATGCCACTCCACCTGATCACTGGTCAAGCCAGGAGACAACTTGGAGGGAAGCCACATGGGGGACATATCCAAGGCCGCAGACTAGACTCAAAGGCCGAGAAGGACGTGCCTTCTGCCTTGAATCTCTTAGAGAGTCTCATCCCCACCAGTATACCAACAGCTCACCCTAATGAGGTGATGGGGATGCAAGCTCTTGTGCGTAAAACCTCCCCTGATTCAAAAGTGGGGGGGGGGAGATATTTGATAGGCAGGAAGCTAGAGCTCTCAGATCCGCAGATCTGATTGATAACTTGATCCAGGGACAAACAAGCCACATCTGACCTGGGCAGGGATGGCCCTGACCCTTAAGGGCACCGAAATGCTGATCAATGAACAAGGTTCTCCCAAGAGGCTAACCTAAGGTCACCTTTCCCATATCGATGCACTCACGAATGAGTGCAAGGAAGTTCACAAAAAAAACATTCCGAATGGAGAGGGTCTGGTATCATCATCACCAGGACAAGGTCCGGTGTCTTAATGGCAGGTAAAAAATGAGTACCCTCATATCCAGCCAAGGTACAGGGTGCAGCAGGTTGCTCCTTAGATTCTTTCCTACTCCACGAATATGATCGATTTAATGACAGCTTTGAGAGGTACTATACCATCAACTCATTCTTCTGAAATACTGCAAATTGAGGGAGAAGCAGAAGTCCACCAGAGGGAGTATCAGTCTGTACATTCCTGGCTAGCTGGTGAGAACCGAGGCACAGCCTCGACCCCGTGCACAAGTCACAGGGGAATAAATACAGGGTAAAGGCTCATTACGGGCTGCGAACGCAACAGCCCGTGTCTTGCATAAGGCAAGGCAATCTGTAAACACATCAGTTCGTAAACCGGTCGAAACATCCACCCTTTCCTTGGCAAGTACCCATCTCCTTCACATCTAAATCCACAAACAACAACAGCCAACATTCACTTTCTGCAAGAAATAGATAGATCAAAACTTTTGATTAAGAGAGCAACAGTGCGCCAAGAATCGTTGCGGTCAAAGACAAAAGGGAAGAGCTTCCGACAGGTAGAGGGAGGGGTACTCTCCTGCACGCACCACCTGTTGCTAATGAATTCAAAGGAAGTTCCAGCTCTGCTGAAGACATGTTCCCTATTTCCAAAGACGAAAGGTTTGCATATGCGTACGAACAACTATTCCTTTAGCATTTAGATAATCAATCAACAAGGTATTGTCTATGCTATTAGCAAAGGATTACATAACTGGTATCTTTTGTCACTGCCAAAGATGTGGGCATTAGGTATGCCTTAAACTGATAAATCAATTGCAGATATTTCCAGAGAAGTCTCTTAGTAGAAAAAAAAAACAGCCTATAATTTAGACAAAACACGAGATAGGTCAGCACTATACAATGCTGTATCTACACAGATTAGAACTAAGAAAAATTAAAAATACTAACTCGGTGATACTATAATTTCTAGATAGAAAAAAGTAATACAACATTCAACATAATTTCACATAAGGGGAATAATCCTAACAATGAAAAGACAATTCGATATTTTCACTTGGCCCCTGTGAAACGATTTCATACCTAACAGAGCTAGGAACTCAGCTTGAAAGCAAGGATTTTTGGAGTTATTCATAACCTGTTTTTCTACACTTTTTACCTAGCTCTTCTACTGCAGCATTTTCTTAACGTTTATCACTCAAACTTCTACTGGTAACCTTTTTAATTGCTACAAACCGATTCTCGTTAAGTATTTCCCGCAATGGGAGAAAAAATTAAGTTACCTGTGGTAGTTTTTAAGAATAAATCTTTTCTTTCCTAATAATCTTTGCGGGAATATAAAGTGCAAACCTTTAAAATTTTAAGGGTCTTGGGTCATTGTATCTGAATGTTCTGGCAGATCTCATTTTTAGCATAGGTGCTTTGCCCTTAAGCCGGAGATTTGGGGGATTCCTCAATGTATGGGGTACTTGAGCAGCATGGTTTCTAAAGGAGGGATGGGGAAATTCAACAGGGGAAAACAAAGATGAATGTAACTGGTTGGAGCTCCAGTTTTAATTCCTCAAAAAAATGTTTCCTCATCCCACGCATCAACAATACCTGGGGGGAGGATGGACTACAATTACTTACAGATATATAATTTTTCTATTTTCTGGGAGTCGCTCTTTGAAATCTTCAATAAATACACTTTTCTGGTACATAACTACAATGACCTACTCCACAGTATGTAAATTCAGAGTTTTACTATAACCAGGCTGCAATTATCTAGAATTTCAATGAAGTATTATTCAATCTGGAGAAAATTAACCTATTGAGAGAGAGAGAGACTTTCAAAATATACCTTGTCAAAGGGTCTATTAAAAAGCCTAAAAACTTTTTATCATATAGGCTATAACTAGCTAATATTTTAGAAGATATCTAATCTGTAAAACAAAAACTTCAAAAAGCTTTTTTTACCTTTTAATACCAAAATTAAAAAAAGATAAAGAGGCTGTCCTAAAAAATAGTTTCTAGTTACCTCTATGGTTTAATGTCACCGAAAGAAAAACTAGTTGGGTGGAGTACTTGTTAGGTCATTGTACAACAGCTGAAAAATAGCTGGAAATACAAAACTGCCAAAAATGGGGAGCAGGTATCCAGCAATTCTTTTATCCAAGTAAAATTTTCCTGTGAAAACCAATACAAAGCATCATACAGCTATTCAAACTCTCGAGTAAAAATACTACATCTAAAAGCTAAAAAGCAATGTACTGTACTTACCCATACCATTGGTTTTTATGGCTCCAGGTGAAGGAGAATTTGTTCCTGATTTCTTACTTAGAAGCGAGTTAAAGAAATTAGCAAGGACACCCTCATTTGCTCCAGTAACGCCAGGTTTCGCTGACTCTATCTGTAGTGATAAAGTATTTTTGTTAAAGAAACTGATACTAAACTGTAATAACCGGAAAGATATCACATGACATGTGAATCTTTCATTTACTTTTTTTAAGTAAACTAAGCTTCCCTGCTTAACTCTATAAGAGATGTACAATCAGTGCTTAATGATTAAAACTTACCCTACAACTTCCATTGGCATCCCTAATGGAAACTATTAAAAGGAACAATAACAAACATAAACTTTAAACACCTTTAACTAGCAATAAACATGAAAAAGAAAGATAATGATTTTTTTTCACATACGACAACCATTTCTTTAGATGAAAGCTGTACCACCAAAAGATCTCTACAATCCTAAATACTAGATGGAAAAGAAATGGAATGCAAAAAAATTCAGCCATACAGTTTCCCGATATCCAATTGTTAAACTTTGCTCAAGACACCAATTCCAACTCTACACGATAGAAAACTATACAATGACATGCACAGTCAGCCAGTTTGCATCAAACCTAGAATCCACTGAATACAGTAAACTTATATAGTTCTTTCTCATAATACTCACCTCAAAAATGAAGTTTAAAAAAACGACTCCTTGTATAAAAACTACGATATAGAATCTAATATCCAAGCCCAATTACATGAGCAGAAATACACAAAATTCTAGCTTTTTATGAAGTAAATCTGGCAATTTATTATCATATACGTTCAAGCAAGGACAGATATAATTGAAACATCTCTTAATTTTTCCAATACTGAATGACATCATGGTAAAACAAACATGGACTCCACCAGACTTTTCAAAAATTAGCCCATGGCTCGTCAAATACATAACAGGAAATAATTCTCATGGGGAAATAAGGCACTGGCAACTGGAGGAGGAGCAGCAAGAACTGGTTGTGGCAAAAAAAGATTATAAAAATTGGAAGCTTTAGAAACAAAATGGCAAGTAATGTGGAAGGTGTAGAATATCCTTCTGGGAAGTCGCTAGAAGTGCTGTGTAATCACCGTATGTGCCAGGTAAAAGTGAATTGCTCTTTATAAATGGGTTACCATCTGAGACTCTTGGGATAGTGATGGGAGGCAGATATCGCATAAAATTCTTCCCCTTTATCTTCAGTAGAATGACAACTACAGGGCTTTAGTGACAGAGATGGTAAACTCAAGGAAAGTCATTGTCTGAAAAAATCAAATCCCTAAGAAACTTTACTGGAAAGGGAGACAAGAAAACACTCAGCACTAAAGCCCAAAGAAGAGTCCATCTATGACTACAGAATAAAACCTTTATTAAAATATTTTCAAGACAGCAAAACCACTATTCAACTGACCAGTCAAAATTCATCCAACATGTAAAGCTGAAAATTAAAAAGCTACCAATGGCATCTTAAACCTAATAGAAGAGGATTCTTTTATAGTGAAGACCTGATCAAGTTAAAAGCTCTCCATGGGGATTAAATCCCAACAACTACAATGAGGCATGGTGCAGTACATGGGGTAACAACAAAAAAGAAAAAAGCTAAGTGAACAACTGTAGGGCTTTAGTAAACCAAAACTCTCACTAGTCTTTACTAATGTCCTAAGAAATATTCAGCAGAACTTACAAGTTCATATACAGTACAGTCAAAAGGGAACAGGTTTTTGTGCACAAAAATGAAATTTTGATAAAATAATGACTGAATATTCAAAATGAATACAATTACCACAAAAAACTCAATGCATTAATATAATATAGAAAGTATATCAATTCTTTTTATAAAGCACTTGGCCTGAAAAATATAACTTGAATGAAATGGAAAATTGCACCATTAGCAACACGGAATCAAAACCTCTCAAGAAACCAGAAAAAACATAGGATACTCATCGCAGCCTAAGAAGAAAGCGTCTTGTCTCAGCTCCTACTCAACAACTTGCATAAAAATATAAAAAAAATTAATATTGATTCGATTAAATTAAATGAACCCAATAAAACGATTAAGGAAATAAATAAGCCCCAGCATGACATCAGGGAACTCCCAATCTTGACAATGCAAGTCGATATGAATGGCATTTCCTCAGCAACATAAATTAGGTAATATATGACTAATGGGTTTGTGAGGAAGCAATAAATTTGTCTTTTATTTTGTCAAGCATTCACGATGAATGAGGCAAGCAAAATTCACCAATTTTTTGCAGCAAAATAGCAATATAATGAAAATAAAAATAAATAATCTTGACTTGTGCACTATCCAAAGTGGCAAGCAATGTATTTGCCTCTATTGAACTGACAGATGGTGACAGTGCTGCTCATGCGCCCTCCAAGAAAAAGTGCATTTCTCTTGTATTTTTACAATAATGTCCGACAGTGAATGAGAAAGTCATGTAAAATTTGTGCTATACTGGACTGCCATCAGAGTTACCTGGTTAAGATCCCTCAAGTTCTGAATTAGTTTTTTCAACAGTAAATAAAAAAAAAACATTTTGAGCAGCAAATTATTCTAGCATTCTTTCTTTCCTCTCAACCCCTGAAATTTTTATCATGCTTTTATGCTATCCAAAACGGAGATATTCAAAATCAATTAAGAGGTGTCTGTCTAAAAAGATGAACACTGAACAGTATTCAAAAGATATCCCTAAACAAATTACATTTCAAATAAGAACAAATAAAAATGCAAGGAGAAATTATTTTTTTTTCTTTTAAGCAGTTTCAGTGCCCTACTGAGTATGTTAGCAGAAATTACAAGCTAAATATAGTATTTCTTCTTGATGAATATATTTATGGAGTGCCTACATTCAGAATCTTAAAAGTTTTGAACAGCCAAAGAGACTATCAATACTCTTCCAAGCAAAAAATACATATTTGATAAACACACCACCAGCAATTATTTTAGTTTTCAATGAAAATTCCAACTTTTGATTTTGAAATGAAGGCAATTTGTTCTCTAAAGGAACAAAACATTTCAAAGTCACAGGGATAAACTTTAAAATCATTAAAAATCAATATGTAAAAGGAAAGCAGTCATTTTTGCAAATGTTTAAAAAAATAATTGTTTAAAAAAGATGCAAGCACTCATGCTCTGTGGCATTATTTTTCACTAGTCATAGCCCTCTGCTAAGTTTCACATGTGATCCAACTATGATTACCAAACTAATGGTACGATTATCAAAATCTACATCTTTACATGCTTTTGATCGAAACTGTTGCTTTGTTCTTACTAGTTTATTGATAACGGAATGAATGTTTTCCTTAAAATCTTAATCTACACTGGTCAATATTTGTAATTGGTAATCAAATAAATAATATAAACTTCACTAGTTAACAGGTTTGAATTCCCATTATAAATCTATGGTCGCACAAAAATAAGAGTACTGAAAAAGAAATTTCATAGCAAAATTAATAAAATATAGAAGTAACTTCTATACTATACTATTGCCTTTCCAATGGTTATCTGTATATAGTATTTGAATTGAGAAAAACTATGGTTCAACTACTGCCTACCAATCCACATAATCAATTACTGCATTATCACTGAGCTTGATGGTACAGCACACCCAGAGATTTAAATGATGACCTGGTATAGGATCTACAATGAATATGAACTAAGTATAGGATCTACAATGAATATGAACTAATCAGACAGAGGGAGTGAAGAGCACCTCTGTAAAATCTACTGCTTCCAATTGGTCAAAAGAGTGAGCCATTACAGGTAAAACAATTAGAGATCTAAAGGACATGAAGTAAAAACTGACTGAACATGTGAGAAAGTAAAAAAAAAACGCAATACTTTCATACAAATTCAAGGTAGAATATCAAACGTCTAGAAATAGAAGTGGATTTGTAAAATGCATAGAAAGTTTTGTGTAAATAATAAACTAACAACATTCAGGTCTCTAATGACATTACTATCATCACCAATTTATATTAAAATAATTACTGAAGAAAATCTATGGTTCTAACATTAAAACAAAAAACCAAGACAGCATATAGCAGACAATACCATACAGTAGTGTACTTCACTTACAATTAGTATAGCTATAAAAAAGGACATATAAGAGAAGAACAGATCAATATACTACCAAGGTAGATACACACAAAAACGTAAGGGTGCTCATTCTAACATCATTAAGAATAATGTGCAAGTCTAACATCATTAAGAATAATGTGCAAGACTAGGTGCTAATCACACGCAAAAATCTAAAATTTTGTTAAGAATCTACATCTATAAAAAACGAAGGCAGTTCAAGTTACTGACTCTCTACTTCCTTGCTTTTCCAAAAAAACACCTCACTTCATATCATTGATTTATCTGCAGTAAAAACTTACAATTTATAAACGTCAGGGCTCCCAAAGAACTCATCAAGGTTTATGAAAATTGACATCAAAATGTGAAAGAAACCTTCACAACTAAGCTACAACTTTGACTAAACAATCACCAAAACATGACAAGACCTCAGATGTATAAGAAAATATTCACTAAATTTCAAAGCACATAGGACCCCTAAATTCTAAATTTCATACATGCCCAATGCATGAACATCAACCTCATGATGAACTAAAGGATAAATTTCTTAAAATGTTTGTAAATACAGTATAGCAATGACAGTATTTCTCAATTTTTTTTATTCTATACCTTTAGAGATAAGTTTTCCTTTGCCAGAGTATTGAGGAATTACCAGAGATTGAGAAAAAAATCACAAACATTTAGTTTAGATGTTATGAAAAGGGATCAGAAATACAGTACTGTAGTTGGTCAGAAAAGCAGTAAAACGGGAGTGACAGGACAAAGACCTGTACAAAGCACAGGAAATAAGGAAAAAGGGAATAGATAACAACCTAGACCTGACAAGTACAAGTGACAGTAAAAAACTAAGAGTAGAGAGAACTAAACTGATATCACATACAAGGAACAGCTGATATAAAACCATTCATAAAAGAGCGATGATATTAGGAAATACTTTACTGTCACAATCAAAGTGTAATTGCAGATATAACATTCAATTCATGCCTCTGAAAAAATATGAAGATGGCACAATTACGACATCTGGCAATGGGGAGTAATATATATGGTACCTTCGATCATAAGCTACATTCATAGAAAATTCTAAATCTGAGAATAAAACTTTCCTGAACAAATAATTATAATGGTTTAGGCCTACAAAAATATACAAGTACTGTATTAAAAACTGTATTACCATATTCATGAACAAAATTTTTGTAATCATCAATAAGACATTCAGATACATTACAGAGTAAATTACTCCATAAAGTGAACCTTTTAAATAAAGTAACATCCTATGTGAATCGATCCCTAAAATAAAGCTATTTATGCTCATAAAATAATTACTGTATATGTTTTTAATCAAATCTCAACTTTGACAAATATTTGCAATGATATATTGTATAAAACTTCCCTTTCATATACCAGCACTTTATTAAATTGGTTCATACGGGATTTCCTACTTGGCTGCTCAAAAAATATGTATATCAATGTAATAAGTTAATTACTTTAGCTAATAAGTTTCTCTGGTATGTTACTACTAGCTATTTCATATAATGATGGTGCATATTTACATTCTATTAATTATTTAGGTAAATGCTTGGCTTCTGAAGTAAGGGTATAGTCAGTTACCTGTTGTTTAGTGGTATATAGAGAATAGGCTTGGTGCAAGTATATGATGCATATATAATAACACAGAAAATATATACTTTGTATGAGAAAACTATTGTACCAACTGTGATGTATGGAGTGGAGTTGTGAGGGATGAAAGTGACAGAGAGACAGAAATTGAATGTGTTAATAGATGAAGTATCTGAGGAGCACGGCTGATTTATCTCGATTAGATAGGGTTAGAAACGGAGTAGCGAGGGTGAGAACGGGTTTAAGAAAAAATTATTTAGCACCTGAGTGGAGATGAGTGTTGAGGTGCTTTGACCATGTGCAGAGAATGGAATATGACTGTCTACTGAAGAAGGTGATGAATGCAAGAGTTGATGGGGATACGTACAAGAGGAAGGCCAAGGCTTGGGTGGATAGATGGAGTGAAGAAAGCTCTATGAGGTAGGAGGATAGATGTGAGAGAGGCAAAAAAGCATGCTACAAATAGGAATGAATGGCAAGCGATTGTGATGCAGTTCTGATAGGCCCTGCCGCTTCCTCTGGTCGCCTTAGTGACCGCTGAGGTAGCGGCAATAGTGGATTCAGCAATTAAAGCTTCATTATGGTGGATAATGAGGGGAGGGTGGGCTATGGCACCCTAGCAGTACCAACCTAACTAGGCAGAATCCCTCGTTAGGAAGAAAAAAGAAAATAAAAATACCTTTTGCTCTTTAATGTTAGCTAATCCCCAAAATTGGGAGAAGTGCCATGGTAGATAGAAACTATACTGCAATTCATTATACTGTACATGATTCTATTGATTTATACTGTATTAGGTATACATTGCATATCATTTTTTTTTTTTTTTTTTTTTGTACTGGCATTAGCATTTATTACTCTTAAGCATGCATTTGATGTGCCACACATCCTACCCATTCATGTCTTGAGTGTGCATTTCTTGTGCCACATCCTACCCATTCATGTCTGAGTCTGCATTTGATGTGCCATATATCCTAATCATTCAGGTCTTTAGTGTGAATTTGATGTGCCGCACATCCTACCCATTAAGGTCTTGAGAGTGCATTTCATGTGCCACACATACTACCCCTTCAGGTCTTGAGTGCACATTTGATGTGCCACACATCCTACCCATTCAGATCTTAAGTGTGCATTTGATGTGCCACACATCCTACCCCTTCAGGTTTTGAGTGGGAATTTGATGTGCTGCACATCCTACCCATTAAGGTCTTGAGTATGCATTTCATGTGTCACACATACTACCCTTTCAGGTCTTGAGTGCACATTTGATGTACCACACATCCTACCCATTCAAATCTTAAGTGTGCATTTGATGTGCCGCACATCCTACCCCTTCAGGTCTTAAGTGCACATTTGATGTGCCACACATCCTACCCATTCAGATCTTAAGTGTGCATTTCATGTGTCACACATCCTACCCCTTCAGGTCTTGAGTGTGCATATGATGTGCCACACATCCTACCAATTCAGGTCTTAAATGAGCATTTGATGTATGAGACAAACATTACACACAAAATTATACACCCATTTTCTCTACATATTGTAGTAACTTATTAACCTAACATTCATTGCACTAATCCTCACCTTTTACTTTACCATTTGGTAAAATAACAAATTTTAGTTTGTGTGTCTCACAAATACCATCTATTCAGTTTATGCATGTTACTTAGTAACATACAGTACTTGAAAATGCTTCACCTTTCACCAATAAAAAAATGAAAACAAAACCGATTCATAAAATTTCTTAAATGTTTAAATATTTCTGATTAGTACATCCACTACCAGTGGAAAAATAATCAATATTAATTATACAAAGTAAGTTTATCCTGTCCTTTTAGAATTTTCGTTCACTTCTTGAAATAAAATCAATCAATTATTGACATTAATTCACCTCTACAAATGTTATTTATCATTATAGTCCTGAAGAATGGCTGCAAAGTAACCATACGAGTTAAAAAGGGATTAAACAAAATTGAAGTGAGACATGAATCAACAACATAAGCCTTTGAAAAGCACATGTGAGAGCCCTGATATTTACAAAGCAGCAACTCAAAAATTTCCAACATATGCATATAAAGCCAGTTCGCCAAGAATTGAAAAATAAACAATGAAATACATATACTAAGCCAATGCAGAGTATATCCACACTTACAGATGGCGGCCTCCATATCTACAAGCATGAGTGAAAGATAAAATTACTATAAGCTATAGCTTCGACAGAGTACACACGAGTTATACGAGACATCTAGCAATGTTAAATAAAGATACTTCTTAACTACAAATTAACTTAATACTCAAAAGTGCATTTTGCTGCAAGTGAAAAAAACTAACACTATTATAGATACTTTGTATCTGCATAAATACATCCTAAGCTATTCAAATAGGTATAAAACCCCTTTAAAAATAGTAAACAATGAAAACATACAAATATTCAAAGAAAACTAATTAATAATAAAATTCAGTCACTTGATTACATGTTCAATACCATAGAAGTAAATATACAGCAGATTTTACTAAAAATTTGCAAGGATTTAAAAGTGTTTCTCAGAATAATTACTTTCTACTATGTCAGAGCTAAAAAACCAACTACTTATGTACACATTACAGTCATGGGATAAAAATATTTACAAAATCATTACTCTATAGATAAAATTCCTTAATTTTTATATTTTCTCAATGATATTACATTATAGATAATAAGACGAATAGAAAAATGTAAAAAAGTAAAAAATGATATTTTAATTATAAAATAAATTTTTGAATATAATTACCCGGTGAATATATAATAGCTGCAACTCTGCGGCTCGACAGAAAACACACTAAAAAAAACTCGCGAGCGATCGCTATGAAGGTTGCGGGTGTGCCCACCAGCGCCAACTGTCGGCCAGATACCACTCTTGTATGTAAACAAAACCTTCAATTCTTCTCGTCCCGCTGCGTCTCTATTGGGGAGGAAGGGAGGGTCATTTAATTTATATATTCACCGGGTAAGTATATTCAAAAATTTATTTTATAATTAAAATATCATTTTTAAATATTTAACTTAGCCGGTGAATATATAATTGCTGATTCACACCCAAGGAGGTGGGTAGAGACCAGAGTTAATTATGTTTACAGCGTATAAGCTAAGAGTTTTTTCATTTTGACAGTTATCAATATAACAAAACCAAAATATATAGGTACCTGGTAAGGAAGTTGACTTAGACGATTACTCTGCCTTGTAAGTCTATCTTCCTCACGGAGCCCAGCGATCCTCTTAGGATGCTGAAAGACTCCCAGGAGCTGAAGTATCAAGGGTTGCAACCCATACAACAGGACCTCATCAAACCCCTAATCTGGGCGCTCTCAAGAAATGACTTTGACCACCCGCCAAATCAACTAGGATGCGAAAGGCTTCTTAGCCTTCCGAACAACCCATAAAACAATATTAAAAACATTTCAAGAGACAGATTAAAAGGATATTGGAATTAGGGAAGTGTAGTGGTAGAACCCTCACCCACTACTGCACTCGCTGCAACGAATGGACCCAGTGTGTAGCAGTCCTCGTAAAGAGTCTGGACATCTTTTAAGTAAAATGACGCGAACACTGACTTGCTTCTCCAAAAAGTCGCGTCCATAATACTTTGCAGAGATTTATTTTGCTTGAAGGCCACGGAGGTTGCTATATCTCTAACTTCGTGCGTCTTAACCTTAAGCAAACATCGGTCTTTCTCATTCAAGTGAGAATGAGCTTCTCGTATTAAAAAAATCTGATAAAATATGACAAAGCATTCTTTGACATAGGCAATGAAGGTTTCTTAACTGAGCACCATAATGCCTCAGATTTCCCTCGTAATGACTTAGTACGAGCTAAATCGAACTTAAGAGCTCTAACAGGACATAATATTCTTTCCAGTTCGTTGCCTACGATCTCTGATAAGCAAGGAATATCAAAAGATTTAGGCCAAGGACGAGAAGGCAGTTCATTTTTGGCCAGGAAACCAAGTTGAAGTGAACAAGTGGCTTTTTTCTGTAGAAAAGCCGATGTTCTTACTGAAGGCATGAAGTTCATTGACCCTTTTAGCCGAAGCCAAGCACACTAGGAAAAGTGTCTTGAGGGTGAGATCCTTCAGGGAGGCTGAATGTAATGGCTCAAACCTGTCTGACATGAGGAACCTTAGGACCACGTCTAAGTTCCATCCAGGAGTTGCCAAACGACGTTCCTTAGAGGTCTCGAAAGACTTAAGGAGATCTTGGAGATCTTTATTGTTGGAAAGATCTAAGCCTCTATGTCGAAAGACCGAAGCCAACATGCTCCTGTAGCCCTTAATCGTGGGAGCTGAAAGGGAGTGAACCTTTCTCAGATGTAAAAGAAAATCTGCGATTTGGGCTACAGAGGTACTGGACGAGGACACAGATGCTGACTTGCACCAGTCTCGAAAGACTTCCCACTTCGACTGGTATACTCTAATGGTAGAAGCTCTCCTAGCTCTTGCAATCGCACTGGCTGCCTCCTTCGAAAAGCCTCTAGCTCTTGAGTGTCTTTCGATAGTCTGAAGGAAGTCAGACGAAGAGCGGGGAGGCTTTGATGGACATTCTTTACGTGGGGCTCACGTAACAGATCTACCGTTAGAGGAAGACTTCTTGGAAAGTCTACCAGCCATTGAAGTACCTCGGTGCACCACTCTCTCGCGGGCCAGAGGGTAGCAACCAACGTCAACCTTGTCCCTTCGTGAGAGGCGAACTTCTGCAGTACCTTGTTGACTATCTTGAATGGTGGGAATGCATATAAGTCCAGAAAAGACCAATCCAGTAGAAACGCGTCTATGTAGATTGCTTCTGTATCTAGGACTGGAGAGCAATAGATTGGTAACCTTTTGGTCAACGAGGAGGCAAAGAGGTCTATGGTGGGTTGACCCCAAGTAGCCCAAAGACTCTTGCCCACGTCATTGTGGAGGGTCCATTCCGTGGGTATCACCTGACCCCTCCGACTGAGACAGTCTGCCAAGACGTTCAAGTCCCCCTGGATGAATCTCGTCAACAGGGAGATGCCTCGAATTCTTGACCATAAGAGAAGGTCCCTTGCGATCTCGAGCAGCGTGAAGGAGTGTGTGCCTCCTTGCTTGGAGATGTACGCCAAAGTTGTGGTGTTGTCTGAGTTGCCTCTACCACTAAGTTTCGAAGAAGCCTTCTAATATCATCAAGGCCAAGTGGACTGCTAATAGCTCCTTGCCGTTGATGTGCATGCTCTTCTGACTTGAGGTCCACAGACCCGAGCATTCCCGACCGTCCAGGGTCGCACCCCAACCCAAATCCGACGCGTCTGAGGACAACACGTGGTTTGGGTTCTTGACTGCTAGGGATAGTCCCTCTCTCAGACTGATATTGCTGTCCCACCATTTCAGGCATGCCTTTACTGGTTCGGAGACTGGGAATGATACCGTCTCTAATGTCTTGTCCTAGTTCCAGTGAAAGGCTAGATGGAACCGGAGGCAGAAGGTGTAGTCTCCCTTGTGAGACAAACTGCTCCAAGGATGAGAGAGTCCCTACGAGACTGTTCCAACTCCTGACTGAATAAACGTTTCGTTTCAGCATTAGTTGGACTTCGAGCAGGGCTTGACTGCGAATCTCCATCCCCAAATATAGAATAATCTGGGATGGGATCAGTTGGGACTTTTAGGTTGACCAAAAGTCCCAACTCCTTGGCCAGACTCAACGTCCAATGTAGATCCTGCAGACAGTGAAGACTGGACGATGCTCTGAGAAGCCAGTCGTCCAAGTACAGGGAGGCTCGGATCCCCGATAGATGGAGGGATTTTGCCACATTCCTCATGAGCCTCGTAAACACGAGAGGCGCAGGATTGAGGCCAAAGCACAGGGTTCGAAACTGGTACCCCACATTCCTGTAAACAAACCTCAGAAACGGTTGGGAATCCGGGTGTATAGGAATGTGGAAGTATGCCTCCTGAAGGTCGAGAGAGACCATCCAGTCGCCTTCCATAAATGCTGTCAAGACAGCCTGGTAGACTTCATCGTGAAGTTTGTCTTGACAATGAACACATTGAGCGCACTTGCCTCTTACGTACTCCTGCAGTGAACATGGCTGCCAAATCATGGAGCCATCCCTGAGGGACTTGTTCCTGCAGAGAACGTGGCTGTCAGATCATTGGAGCCATCCCTGAAAGCCTTGTTTATGCATGACATAATTGTACAGCAAAACTTCAAAGGCTCGAAAACAGCTGTGAAGTCGACCTGTAAAATCTTGGAGCGTCTCATGGCCAGGCGCCAGGGAGAGTCTATGAGGTTTGAGAAGTCTATCTGGGCAGAGGCAGGAACTCCCAAGCCGAGAACTTCTCTCATGTCATATCAGACTCTCGCTCTATAAGCCAGTTTAAAAGAAGGGAAAGCAAAGGCTGTCTCCCCCAAACTCCTCCTGGTGATAAACCAGTCGCCTAGCAAACGTAAAGCTCTCTTAGAAGAGCGAGAGAGCACTAACTTATAAAACAACGGCTTCGAAGTAGCTAGGCCTAGTGTAAGCTCTGACGTTTAGGCGAACGAGGAGCAGCAGTTACAAAAAGATCCGGGCAAAGATTCTTAAAAATCGGCATGATTTATTTAAAGTCCATAGAGGGCTAAGCAGCTTTAGGCTCCTCTCCGTCTGACAGAGTCCTCAAGGGAATATCAGTAGGAGGGGGAACAGCAACTTCCTCATCTGAAGGAACCTTGTCCGATAATAGCTGAGTCTCAAGCAAGGAGAGAGACCTACCGTGGTGGCAATGCTTTACAAGCAGAGTCCACACGCACTGGTGCATTAGAAGCGGACCAGGACGCAACGTCATGTAACTGCTTGACAGTCTGTGAACTGTCAACAACAACAGGTGCGTGAGACCAGGACGCAACGTCATGTAACTGCTTGACAGTCTGTGAACTGTCAACAACAACAGGTGCGTGAGGACGCACAGCGTCCACTCGAGACTGCTTTGACCGCCTAGACTGAGCAGTCAAAACAACTCTAGAATGCGGAGGTTGATGCTCAGCGTCAAAACAAGTCAACTCCGATTGTTAGCGAACGTCCTGAACGTCAACAGGAGCATCAGCAAGTGGCCTAACGTCCAAATGTGGCTGAAAATCCACACGAGACCGCATCGAGTGTGGTTCTAAACAACCTGACTGACGTGACTTGGCTACGCCAACATCAACAGGATGCACAAAGGAACGTTAGGGTGGCTGAAAGCCAGGATCTCGATGAGATAAACGGCTAGGCTCAACGGGCTTATCGGCAGAATAGTCTTCCATAAGGGAGGCAAGCTTATTCTGCATGTCTTGCCGTACAACCCATTTAGGATCAACGGGAATGGTTGCGGTAAGAGACGAGGGTAACGTCTGTGACCGCAAAACCTTGCCTACAAAAAGACTCTCGGAGTCTGTGTTACGCTTTTGTTAGGCGGCGAGCAGTCTTCTGATGACTGCATAGGGTCAGAGCTGTCCTAATGGTTAAAACCAGGACGCTGGACCTGTCCTGAAAGGACTGACTTTCGCTTAAAGGGCCTCGAAACCTTGTTCCACGGTTTCTTATGCGAAAAGCCTTCGGATGACGAGGAGAAAATCGTCCTTCTCGCCTTATGGTAGGGATGATCTTGGTAAGATACACCCGATACCATAGAGGGAACGTCTGTTCGCTGATCAAGGCCTCTCGAACCCATAAGTCGTACGACATTACTTCTCCCCTGGGCTTGGGAGCTTGCAAGAGGTCCCGGACTAGGCGAACGACAGGCACAAACAGACGAACCCTCGGTCGCAACACTGATAACACTTTGCGCAATATCACTTTATCACTACGATTTTCTGTTTTGCACTTATTTCACTGAAATCGAATTTTTTAACAATTCACATTAGGTATGAATAAAACTGATTTCTACCTGAAGCACGCAATTCTACCCTCATCAAAAGGTTGTAATTGCGAAATCAGTCGTATAATGCAAGCACATTAATACCAGCAAAAAACAGTAAACATATATTAAGATAAAAAAATCAGTGGCTGAGGAAGAGACTAAACACTAGTTCATTCAAAACTACGTTTTCAATCTCTCACCGTACATTGCCTTGGGACGAGAATAAAAAACTAAATACGTTTTATCCTTTCTCCCCGTACAGAGACTAGGGACGAGAGTAACTCGAGAACAACGTTACCCGCTTGGGACGAGATAAAGATCGGAACGTTTTCTCTCCTCTCTCTCCCTCCGTCTCTATCTATCTCTCTCTCTCTCTCTTGATTTCGCACCTAAGAGAAGAGCCCACTTACGTTTCGGCAAAAAAACAGGTTATTTGACCAAAGGAAAAAACTGAAAGGTTTTTCAATTAAAAAGTTCCTTTAAAATAGAATTTAAAACATTTAAGCTTTGAAAGAAGAATGAACAAAACGTCAGAATCGATTTACTCTTTCTGCAAAGTGAAACCGTGATACTCTCTCTCTCTATCGTAACGATAGAGCGCAAACTGTGTAGCATAAATAAACTAAACGTTAGTTCATCTTTGAAACAGTACGAAGACTATTCAAAGAAAATCTTTCATAAAATATCTATTAAAAAATATTCATTTAATAAGTTTTAAATCATTAACTCTTTAAAAGCTATTTACGATTGAAAGGGCTCAACGTTGTTTAACTTCGGTTTCCAAGTTAGGACCGCCTACTCTCAGGAAAGGTCGCATATAAACAAATCATTAAAATTTATTTTGATGTTTATTATAAATGGAAAGCTAATCGAAGAGGCCTAATAAAGGCGGTTGAGATATAAAATATATAGAGGAAAATCTATAATTAATTTATAACGTGATAAGATAATTGCTAAAAGCCTAAACACACTTCCGTACTGAGGGAAGGGTCGGCCATTTAAAAGTCAAGGAAAGTCCAAAAAACAATCCAAAGTCATCAAAAATTAAATCTATCCAAAAACGAGTTCAAGATTTAAGTTGAAGATAAAACACCTGTATGCGAAAGCTCAAACCAAAATGAAGTACTTTACCAAATATGTTACGAAAACTCCAGGTTCTACAGCGAGTATGAATACGTCTTGTCGTCAACATCGACAGAGAAGAATTGAAGGTTTTGTTTACATACAAGAGTGGTATCTGGCCGACAGTTGGTGCTGGTGGGCACACCCGCAACCTTCATAGCGATCGCTCGCGAGTTTTTTGAGTGTGTTTTCTGTCGAGCCGCAGAGTTGCAGCTATTATATATTCACCGGCTAAGTTAAATATTTAAAAATATACTATAGTAGTAACTCATTCCTTCTAGTTTTCATAATTTTGAGGTTTAACCTATCTCTTTTGTCATAACCAATGCACTTCAAACACTACTGAAAGGCTTTAACGACCTACAGGAATGCAATAGCATCAACGCTTAATTTTCCAAACCAACTAAGAATTTATAACTTTGTCCCATCACCAACCAACTACTCATGTGAAATATGATATCATTAAACAATTCTTCAGTCCTTACATACAGTAAATGACTTTCATTAAGTTTAACCTTTTCAACTTTCCAACTCCTACTTTAGTACTCTGAACCCCTATTTTCAGTGATTCTTACACATGATAACCTGATTTATGAAAACCCCACAAATATATTAAGAGATCAAGTCAAAAAATATTTTCTCTACTTTTGAGCCTAGTTTTTTTCCTTTTTTTATCAGTGCTCGGAAAACCTGGTTTTTTTTTTTTTTTTTTTTTTTTTTTTTACATGAAGCTTTCCTCTTAGACAACCAGTAACCAGACCAGGTAAGTAATCAATATTAATGTACTGTACTTTAAACAGGAATAACTCCTATATTATCTATAAAATACCCTACCTAAATAGTTGTTTCATTTCAAAACTATACTGAATATATCCTAGATCCATCTAATATGTACTATTTTTCAATTGCTAAACACCAAGCAATTAATTCATAAAGAATGTAGAGCCCTCACAAAAACCCCAATTCTAACAAAATTTCCTAAATTTACTTCCAAATCTTGACATTTACTATTGATTGAAGTATGTACATAAACATTAAACATTTCTACTGTTAGTTTCATCCTGCATAAAAATACCAGAGTAATATTTCTAAAGCATAACATAGCTACAAGAGCTGCTTTCAAAGATTACCGCCTGTCAATAAAAATGAAAAAAAGTCATAAATCAAGCATTAACCCGAGTATCAAGATCATTAATATTTGATAAACCATAAAAAAACATATGATCTACCAAGTAAATGAGGATAATTTCAATCCATTTAATGCACATAAACTGCTCAGTCACTGGCTAATGCCATGCAAATTCTTAACATATACTATGTGAATGATTTCTACCAAATCACCCCCCCTCCCCCCCAAAAAAGCATAAATAATTAGTGTATATAACATAATTAAGACTGAAGAACTATCACTGATAGGCAGAAGATATTAGCACATTGCACACAAGTGGCTTATAGCACCTTGGACCACAACAGATAACATTCTGCTTGACAAATACAAGACGAAAGCCATTTTTAGTATCTAAAATTATGTAATGTAATAAAAGCCATACCTTCTTTGGTGAGCCAACTGGATTGGGAGAATTTGTTGTGGAAACTCTTCTATCACTAGTCCTCTGTACTGCTGGAGATTGTCTGAGAGGCGATTCTTGTCTGCCTGCAGGAACGCTTGGTGAGCCAGTACCTCCTGCTTGCAGCTGTGCTTGATGGCGGGCTAAAAATGCCTGCTCATCTTCAGCTTGAACCTCTACTTCTCTTGATACAGTCTATAACAACATAGGGTATTTATTTAGGAATCTCATGGTTATATGATAATCAAGTCAATATCATGGGTTATGTAACAGATATCAGCCAATGTTAAATCGGCAAGTACTGGCTGTCTCATAACAAAATCTCCCAGACACCCTATTTCCTTTTATAATTAAAAAAAAAAATATTTCATAGCACTGACATAAAATAAATAAAAGCAAACTTCACTAACATTAAAAATACAGGACAGGTGCTTTACCAGAAATGGCAAAAAGCCATTACAGTAATACATAATTACCTTAAAAAAATCAATTATTCAACAGTAAAATTCTCACTGTATATGATCAAGAAATTCATATGCAATACAACATTTTACCCTAGGTTTCTACTTTATTAACTTGGGGGCTGAATGCTTTCAATAAAAACTTGTAATCAAGAACATAGAAGTTTCCTTACACGAAGAATTACAGCACACGAAGGTAATACAATCCTTTGACTAACAGGCAAATATTCTCTTAGGGAATTATGAATGAATCTGTTCCTTTTAACACTCTTATCATCCCTTTTATCATTCCATACTTTAACCATTCTACCCCCAATGGACGTACTGGTACATTTCACAAAACTCATCCCTTAACCCCCATGGACGTACCAGTACGTCCTTGCAAAAAACTGCTATTTGCATTTTTTTTATAACTTTATGAGAAACTTCAGGCATTTTCCAAAATAATGAGACCAACCTGACCTCTCTGACGAAAATTAAGGCTGTCAGCGCAATCTAAAAAAAAAAAATATGGCAAAACGTGCTTGAAAAAGAAAAACGCCTGGGGGTTAAGGGTTGGAAAGTTCCGAATAGCCTTGGGGGTAAAAGGGTTAAAAATAATAAAACTATTAAAAAGAAGTTAAAGGAGATTACTTACCTTCCTAACAACTGGAGGTTTAACCACCACATCTGTATAATAGTCTTCAGGACTGAAAGTGTGCATGTTTTCGTATAGAATGGCGATCTTCTTATCGTTATCCCATCCGGCTGGACTGAAAAGAGAAAGCAATATCAAACATATATATTCTTGATTAAAACTCTTTTTAGGTATTTCAAAAAAAAAAAAAGAGAGAGCGAGAGAGCGCGAGAGCGCGAGAGCGCGAGAGAGCGAGAGCGAGAGCGAGAGCGAGAGCGAGAGAGAGAGAGAGAGAGAGAGAGAGAGAGAGAGAGAGAGAGAGAGAGAGAGAGAGAGAGAGAGAGAGAGAGAGAGAGAGAGAATAATAATAATATTTAATAACAATAATAATAATAATCCACAGTGATACGAATTAGCTTCAAGGAGGAAACCCGGTGAATATCAGGTGAGCTTCATTGAATTTAAATGCATAACAAGGATATTGTGCCACTTCACAGTAAAAGTAATGGTTTCGCAAGTAATTTTCCGCCTTTTATCCATAAAAAACATTATATTTTTCTTACATTGTTTTGCTCAAAAGTTGGGGGATATCTAATTAGCATTGAAATATACTAAAGTTGAAACTGTAATTAACAAATTTCTAGCTTTTAAAAAAGTAATAGTACCATAGGTACTTTGCATTGTTCATTTGGGCCCAAACAACATATTTGAAGCCACATGAAGTAGCTAAATATGCTGTCTACGGCAAATACTTCCCCTTTTGAATAACACCCAATAATGACATGACTATGAAAGATGAGATTTGTACAGTATTCAACAAAATATTTCTACTTCTAAAAATATACATCTCACTGGATACTTACATGAATACAGCATCTTTTTCTACAACAAGTGCTGGAGTTCTGAAGGGAAAGTTATATATTTTATGGACTAGATACTTGTACAACAGGTCGCAGTTTTTATCCTCTTTTACAGATGTATAAAAGAGGGCTGCACCATACTGAAGGCAGAATTTTCTAATTGATTGTTGAATGAAATCAAAGTGTTCTTCCTTATAATCAAAATCTTTTTCTAACGTGGTCATATAGTCGGTCTGAAAATAAGAGAGAGATTTATTACTAGATTTAAGAAAATATCATCCATAACAAAATATTGCTCTACTTGCTAACAATTTCAAGTCTTTAATTAGATATATTATAAAAACTCACTTACCTTGTATTCTTTATTTTCTTAAAATTAGTTAAACTTAGACTTTCATAGTCCTCACTCAAAAGGATTAGTTAATAAATAAGAGATAAAAATTGAAAGTCTATAGCGGCACAGGCCTCAAAGAAAATGGTTGAAATGTAAAAGACAGAAACAATAAAACTAAGATGAAAGAAAAGCTGCAATCCCCGATATACAATACTCAATGAACACTTTCTTAGACAATTTCCTTCCATACAGGTTATGAAACAAATTTAACTGATAAGCACTTGTGTTCGGTGTTATCTGTAATGGGAGTGATCTTTCTCAATTACTGCACTTATCATCTTGTCATAGCCAAAGATTTTTCAACCATTTCCTTTGGCTAACTTTCATTAACTTATTTATATAAAAAAATTTCTAACATTGAAAATATGCTGGTTTTTTTGGGGTAATAACAATTAACTTACATTCCGAGAATAAAGATAAAAAAGTAAATAAACAAAATTTTGAATCTTGGATATTCCCTTCTAACATTAAGGACCATAACCATCACTGGAATCTTTTAAAATGAGAATATCGGAGATCAATTTTCATAAATGTACTTGTCTAATGTAACTGTTTAACTACAGAGCATGTATGTTAATTAGAAAAAAAAAAACACAGAAGTATATCACTTATGACAATACAAAAACTTACCTTTGTAACAACTACTATAACATGAAGGCCAAGATTTCTAGTTAAAACATTTTCGGGGAGAGGTAATACAGGTTCGTCGTCGTTTTCCAAATTCCGTGAAGACCGTTTCATGGGAGATCCTGCTTCTAATTCATCCCCTGGTTCAACATAGTCTTGCCATAACCTTGTCACTAGAATAGAATAATGAAAGAAATAAAGTCATGTGGAAATTAATACAAGATAAAACTAAATTACTGCCATCAGTATTAGAAAGTCGTTACAATAAACAAGACTTCTGACTTATATTTCTACTCTCAAAAGGTTAACCACAATGATTTAATCTTGAATGTGAATTGAAAATTGAAACGAGGAAATTTGAATAAGTTGGACACCTAAGAAAGAAGTAGCCAAATGGAATGGGTGGAAAGCTGAAAACAGAAAGTAATAAAGCTGGAAAGCAATAAAGCTGGGGCCCAGGAATACTATAAATTCCATTTAGTACCACATACAGTACTCTAAATAATTTCCTACATTAAGTATTCACTATAACCTGTGGTAAGAGCAATAAAATAGAAAATAATACTTAAGGACTGAAAAGATATTTTTGTCTTTTCACTTAACCAAATTTTAATTTTTAAAGCTTCTTGGTAAAATCTAGTAATAACATCAAGCTTTCATGTATCTAGTTCTTCACAGTTTTGTTTTTGTATTATATTTACCTAATTTATTACACTACTTGAAAAAGTGTACGACACAGTTATCCAAAAGATTTTCAGAATTGGGAGACGATTCATATCTTCCCCGACTAATTACTACGTATGCAATTAATTCTAAGTCTTGTCTACTCCATCCCAAGGCTCAAAACTACAGTATCAGTTTCATTCCAGCCATGACCCAAGTGTGCAATGATTTTCCCAATCTGGTTTTTGAATCAGTCGACCTTCATTAAAATCAAACTTATTGTAAATACTCTTCTGTTGAACAGGTTGACATAATTCTTAGTTTCATAATTAATATACAGTATGACAACAATTTTTATCCAAGTGAAAACAAACTTTCATCCCACATTAGGATTATGATTTCAGCAAAGCTGGTTACCTGGCAGTTAAAATTTTATAACGAGGTGTTGATAGTTACTGGTGACATGCTAGCTCACTGAGCAGCGACGTTATGGACAGAAGGGGAAAGAGCAGGAGAGGATCCGGAGGATTCTAGGGAAAGTAATCCCCTTCTTCCACTGCCCAGAATGTGGATAACTGTCAAGCCACTGGGTAAGATGGAAATATCAAAGAGCAGAAGAGTGGACAATAAGCATTTGCAGGATGAATATCTACTCTCATCATTGGCTCTTGTCCTTCCTAGGAAGATAATGAAGTGGTTGTCGTACCATCCGACCACAGGGAAACACCTCACCCTTCGAACAAAAGTGACGAAGTTGTAGGATAAAAGTGTACAGTACTACCGCCTGTACGGGACGGATCTCCAAGCTTTTATAGTTGCCTATTCCTCGTGGAAAAGTTAAGTGTGAGCTGGGGAAAATCATTGACATCTCTGCTCTTAATGAGTTTGTATTTCAGACCATGTTCAAGATGACAAGCTGCCATCAATGGAAATGACTTTATCTCACTCTGTATATGAGAGATGCAGACATAAGAATACCAATCTATTGGTCTTCTAGGAAGTTTCCCCTCCTTTCATCCTCGGGTGGAAGGTCTATCAGTTTAATGTCGTGCTTTGGACTGTTGAATGACCCTGAAGTGTTTACACTCATCTCAACTTGGGCTCACTTCAACAGGATACATCTTCTACAGTACCCAGACAATTGCCTGATCCTGCCTTCCTCTTGGAAACAGCTCCTTCAACAACGTGGCAAGCTTCTCTCCTTTTTTCCCAATCTGGGGATCGTGATAAACCTAGAGAAGTCCAGCCTATACCCAAAGCAGAGGCTAGAGTACCTGGGGATGACTATAGACAACAATAAGCAGAGTTTTCCCCTCTAAAGATTGTGTGTCTCGTCTCTGGAAAAGCTCCTGCCACACAGGTGTCTAACCCAACAATTGCATCAGTGGTGCACCATCTCCATCCTATGGAACAGGGAGTAAGGGAGATCTACACTGCTGGCTGAAAGACAACCTCTTAAAGGGACTTCTTTGGAATGTCCACATCCAGAGAAGTTTCTGAAGGAAGGCTGGGGAGCATGCCTAAGACACCAGAAGAGCCTGCACATCAATCTTCTGATTTTATCTAATTCAAGGAATTTTGCTCATAGCACCCAGTGTTAGGGCACCAAGGTTCAACAGTGGGAAAACCCCTGAAGTTACACTTATAAAAATGTTATTTTTATTAATAAAATAAATTTTTGAATATACTTACCCGGTGATTATATAAGCTGCAGCTCTGCTGCCCGACAGAAAAACTCTACGTTCAAAATACGCCAGCGATCGCTATGCAGGTAGGGGGTGTACATCAACAGCGCCATCTGTCGAGCAGGTACTCAGTACTCAAAGTAAACACAGAACCAATTTTCTCCTCGGTCCACTGGGTCTCTATTGGGGAGGAAGGGAGGGTCCTTTAATATATAATCACCGGGTAAGTATATTCAAAAATTTATTTTATTAATAAAAATAACATTTTTCAATATTAAACTTAGCCGGTGATTATATAAGCTGATTCACACCCAGGGGGGTGGGTAGAGACCAGCATTACTTGTTTACATTATTATGAGCTAAGTATTTTGTATTTAATTTTAGCAGTTATTCAAAATAACAAATATAAAATAAATAAGTACCTGGTAAGGAAGTCGACTTGAACAATTACTCTGCCTTTTTAAGTACGTCTTCCTTACGGAGCCTCGCGATCCTCTTAGGATGCTGAGCGACCCCTAGGATCTGAAGTATCAAGGGTTGCAACCCATACAACAGGACCTCATCAAAACCTCTAATCTAGGCGCTTCTCAAGAAATGACTTTGACCACCCGCCAAATCAAGTAGGATACGAAAGGCTTCTTAGCCTTCCGGACAACCCAAAAACAATAATAAAACATTTCAAGAGAAAGATTAAAAAGGTTATGGAATTAGGGAATTGTAGTGGTTGAGCCCTCACCCACTACTGCACTCGTTGCTACGAATGGTCCCAGAGTGTAGCAGTTCTCGTAAAGAGACTGGACATTCTTAAGATAAAAAGACGCGAACACTGACTTGCTTTTCTAATAGGTTGCGTCGATTATACTTTGCAGAGATCTATTTTGTTTAAAGGCCACGGAAGTTGCGACAGCTCTACTTCGTGTGTCCTTACCTTCAGCAAAGCTTGGTCTTCCTCATTCAGATGGGAATGAGCTTCTCGTATTAACAGTCTGATAAAATAGGATAAAGCATTCTTTGACATAGGCAAAGATGGTTTCTTAACTGAACACCATAAAGCTTCAGACGGGCCTCGTAAAGGTTTAGTTCGTTTTAAATAGAACTTAAGAGCTCTTACAGGACATAAGACTCTTTCTAGTTCATTTCCAACCATACATTAAGTTTGGAATATCGAACGATATTGGCCAAGGCCGAGAAGGCAGCTCGTTTTTGGCTAGAAAACCAAGTTGTAGAACATGTAGCCGTTTCGGATGAGAATCCGATGTTCTTGCTGAAGGCATGAATCTCACTGACTATTTTAGCTGTGGCTAAGCATACCAGGAAAAGAATCTCAAGGTGAGATCTATCAGGGAGGCTGATTGTAGCGTTTCGAACCTGTCTGACATAAGGAATCTTAGTACCACGTCTAAATTCCAACCTTCGTGGTCTCAAAAGACTTAAGGAGGTCCTGTAGATCTTTATTGTTGGAAAGATCTAAGCCTCTGTGACGGAAGACTGATGCCAACATGCTTCTGTAACCCTTGATAGTGGGAGCTGAAAGAGATCGTTCTTTCCTCAGATATAAGAGGAAGTCAGCTATTTGAGTTACAGGGGTACTGGTCGAGGATACGGATACTGACTTGCACCAGTTTCGGAAGATTTCCCACTTCAATTGGTAGACTCTAAGGGTGGATGTTCTCCTTGCTCTAGCAATCGCTCTGGCTGCCTCCTTCGAAAAGTCTCTAGCTCTCGAGAGTCTTTCGATAGTCTGAAGGCAGTCAAACGAAGAGCGTGGAGGCCTTGGTGTACCTTCTTTACGCGTGGCTGACGTAGAAGGTCCACCCTTAGGGGAAGTGTTCTGGGAACGTCTACTAGCCATCGAAGTACCTCGGTGAACCATTCTCTCGCGGGCCAGAGGGAAGCAACTAGCGTCAACCTTGTCCCTTCGTGAGAGGCGAACTTCTGCAGTACCTTGTTGACAATCTTGAACGGAGGGAATGCATATAGATCTAGATGTGACCAATCTAGTAGAAAGGCATCTATAAGAACTGCTGCTGGGTCCGGGATTGGTGAGCAAAATATTGGGAGCCTCTTGGTCATCGAGGTTGCGAAGAGATCTATGGTTGGCTGGCCCCAGGTGGCCCAAAGTCTCTTGCATACATCCTTGTGGAGGGTCCATTCTGTTGGAATTATTTGTCCCTTCCGACTGAGACAATCTGCCATGACATTCAAGTTGCCTTGGATGAACCTCGTTACTAGTGATATGTCTAGACCTTTTGACCAGGTGAGGAGGTCCCTTGCGATCTCGTACAACGTCAGAGAGTAGGTCCCTCCTTGCTTGGAGATGTACGCCAAAGCCGTGGTGTTGTCCGAGTTCACCTCCACCACTTTGCCTTGAAGGAGAGACCTGAAGCTTTTCCAGGTCAGACGTACTGCCAGAAGCTCCTTGCAGTTGAAATGTATTGTCCTTTGACTCGTGTTCCATAATCCCGAGCATTCCCGACCGTCTAATGTCGCACCCCAGCCTAGGCTACGTCCGATGCGTCCGAGAAGAGAACGTGGTTGGGAGTCTGAACAGTTAGGGGAAGACCCTCTCTAAGGTTGATATAGTCCTTTCACCAAGTCAGACAAGACTTTACCTTTCCGGAAACCGGGATCGAGACCGCTTCTAGCGTCTTGTCCTTTTTCCAGTGAAAAGCTAGATGGTATAGAAGAGGACGGAGGTGTAGTCTTCCTAGTGACACAAATTGATCCACGGATGAAAGTGTCCCTACCAGACTCATCCACAGCCTGACTGAGCAGCGTTCCTTCTTCAGCATCTTCTGGATGGATAGCAGGGCTGGGGGCTGATCGTCTTGTTCAGCAACGTCCTCATCAGAGGGTTCCTCATCCGAAACTGATGAGGAAACGGCAACGGAGTGGGCAACGTCTGACTCGCTGAATCCGGTCGCACTGGTGGATGCGTGACGGAGCCGGACGCAATATCATGGAACTGCTGCACAGTCTGTAAACTGTCAACAACCATGGGTGCGCGAGGAAGTACAGCGTCAACCCGAAACTGTCTAGACCGTCTGGGTTGTGCAGTCAACACCCTACCGGTTTGCTGAGGTTGACGCACTGCGTCACAACAAGTCACCTCTGCTGGTTGTTGAACGTCCTGAACGTCAACAACCACCTCCGAGCGTCGCTTAACGTCAACGTGCGACTGGCAACCCACACTGGGTCGCATCGGTGGAGGAACCACCTCAACTGGCAGACGCGAGTAGGTTACCTCAGCGTCAACAGGGCGCACAACCGACCGGTTGGAAGGTTGTTGGCCAAAAGGAGGAACCACCTCAACTGGCAGACGCGAGTAGGTTACCTCAGCGTCAACAGGGCGCACAACCGACCGGTTGGAAGGTTGTTGGCCAGAAGGAGGAACCACCTCAACTGGCAGACGCGAGTAGGTTACCTCAGCGTCAACAGGGCGCACAACCGACCGGTTGGAAGGTTGTTGGCCAGAAGGAGGAACCACCTCAACTGGCAGACGCGAGTAGGTTACCTCAGCGTCAACAGGGCGCACAACCGACCGGTTGGAAAGTTGTTGGCCAGAAGGTTCTTCTCCGCATTTAAGTCCTCTATCAAGGACGCAAGCTTGGACTGCATGGCTTGCAGCAAAGCCCATTTAGGGTCTACGGGAGCAGGTGTGGCAACAGACGGGGTTAGCGACTGAGGCGGAACCGTTTACCATCCCTGAAAGCCTTGTTATGTGTGACATAATAGTACAGCAAAACTTCAAAGGCTTGACAAAAGCTGAGAAGTTGACCTGTAAACAACTTGGAGCGTCTCCTGGCTAGGCGCCAGGGCGAGTCTACCAGAATTGAGAAGTCTATCTGGGCAGAGGCATGAACTCCCAAGCCGAGAACTTCTCTCGTGTCATATCAGACTCTCGCTCTATAAGCCAGTTAAAAGAAGGGAAATCAAAGGCTGTATCCCTAAAAACTCCTCCTGGTGCAAAAACCAGTCGCCTAGCCAACGTAACGCTCTCTAGGAGAGCGAGAGAGCACTAGCTTAAAAACAACGGCTTCGAAGTAGCTAGGCCTAGACAAGTTCTGACGTTTAGGCGAACGAGGAGCAGCAGTTAAAAGATCCGGACGAAGATCCTTAAAAAAATCATCATGATTTAATTAAAGTCCATAGGAGGCTAAGCAGCTTAAGGCTCCTCTCCTCTCAAGGGAATATCAGTAGGAGGGAGAACAGCAACTTCCTCATCCACAGGAACCTTGTCCGATAAAAGCTAGGTTACCTCAGTGAGTCTCTCACTGGTGCATAAGTAGCAGACCAGAAGGCAACGTCATGTAACTGCTTGACAGTCTGTGAACTGTCAACAACTGAACTGTCAACCACAACAGGTGTGTGAGGACGTACAGTGTCCACTCGAGACTGCTTTGACTGTCTAGACTGAGCAGTCAAAACAACTCTAGAATGCGGAAGTTGACGCACCGCGTCAAAACAAAACAACTTAGACTGTTGTTGTACCTCGCGAATGTCAACGGAAGGTTCCGTGCGTCGCTGAACGTCAACATGCGGCTGGCAGGGTACACTGGAACGCATGGGTGGCGGGACTCTCTTGGAGTGCGGGAGAAGGTCGCCTCAGCGTCCACAGGACGCACAACCGTGGTTGGTTGTAGGCTAGAGGTTGGTGCAGTGTCAACCTTCTCCGCACGAAAGTCCTGCATCAATGACGTTAACTGAGACTGCATGGTCTGCAGCAAAGACCACTAGGGTCTACAGGAGCAGGTGCGGCAACAGACGGTGTGACTGCCTGATGCGGTACCGCTTTGCCTCTCTTAGGAGGTGAGCAGTCGTCGGAAGACTGCAGCGAGTCCGAACTGACCCAGTGGCTACAACTGGGCCGTTGGACTTGCGCGGAAAGGACCGACTTGCGCTTAATAAGCCGCGAGACCTTGGTCCATGGTTTCTTACGAGAAACCTCTTCCGCAGACGAGGAATAAACGGGCTCTCTCGTCTTAGAGTGGGTGGGGCGATCTTGGGTAGATACGCCCGAAACCACAGAGGGAAAACGTCTGTTCGTTGATCAAGGCCTCTCGAACCCATAAGTCGTTCGACATTACTTCTCCCCTGGGCTTGGGAGCTTGCAAGAGGTCCCGGACTAGGTGAACGACAGGCACGAACAGACGAACCCTCGGACGCAACACTGTAACACTTTGCACATATCACTTTATCACTTCGATTTTCTGTTTTGCACTTATTTCACTGAAATCGAAACTTTTACTGATTTCTACCTGAAACACGCAAATCTACCCTTCATTAAAAGGTAGTAATTGCGAAATCAGTCGTATAATGCAAGCTCATTAATACCAGCAAAAAACAGAAAACATATTTTAAGATAAAAAAATCAGTGGCTGGGAAAGAGACTAAACACTAGTTCATATAACTACGTTTTCAATCTCTCACCGCACAAAGCCTGGGGACGAGAATAAAAAACTAAAAACGTTTTATCCTTCCTCCCCGTACAGCGACTAGGGAGGAGAGCAACTCGAGAACAACGTTACCCGCTTGAACGGAACGTTTTCTCTCCTCTCTCTCCCTCCGTCTCTATCTCTCTCTCTCTTTCTCTCTTGATTTCGCACCTAAGAGAAGAGCCCAATTATATATCGTCAAAAAAACATGTTATTTGACTAAAGGAAAAAAACTGAAAGGTTTTCCAAATAAAAAGTTCCTTTAATTTAGAATTAAAACATTTAAGCTAAGAAAGAATGAAAAAAACGTCAGAATCGATTTACTCTTACTGCAAAGTGAAACCGTGATACACTCTCTCTCTATCGTAACGATAGAGCGCATGTTGAACGTCCTGAACGTCAACAACTGCGTAGTCTAAAAAACTAAACGTTAGTTCATCTTTGAAAACAGTACGAAGACTATCAAAGAAATTCTTTCATAAAACATTAAATTTAAAAAGTTTTAAATTCTTTAAAGGCTAAATACGATATAACGGGCTCAACGTTGATTAACTTCAGTTCCAAGTAAGGACCGCCTACTATCAGGAAAGGTCGCATATAAACAAAACATAAAAATTTATTTTTATATGTTTATAAAAATTGGAAAGTTAATCGAAGAGGCCTAATAAAGGCGGAGAGATATAAAATATATAGATCTATAGCGTGTTAAGCAAAATTACTAAAAACCTAAACACACTTCCGTCTAAGGGAAGAGTCGGCCATTTAAAAGTGAAAGAGAGTCCATACTCTCCTTGTCACCATAATTAAATCTATCCAAAACGAGTTCAAGTTTTGAGATGAAGATAAAACACCTGCATAGCGAAAGCTCAAAACTAGAAATGTGTACTTCACCAAAAAATGTGAAAACCAATCCAGTAAGCAATAGCGAATTTAGTAGGTCTTGCCGGTGGCACGACAGAGAGAAAATTGGTTCTGTGTTTACATTGAGTACTGAGTACCTGCTCGACAGATGGCGCTGTTGATGTACACCCCCTACCTGCATAGCGATCGCTGGCGTATTTTGAACGTAGAGTTTTTCTGTCGGGCAGCAGAGCTGCAGCTTATATAATCACCGGCTAAGTTTAATATTGAAAAATATTAGTTCAACTAAAGTGTCTTAACAGCAAGAAGAGAGGAAGAATGGAGGTAAAGTAGACTGCTAAAAAGATTATATAGTTATGGGTCAAAGAGACGCTGCAAAAACCTTTTGGTAAAGCATATGTCTACAGAGTATTGAAGGTACTATCAACCTAAAGGGACCAAATGGACTAGTTCTTTAACCAGGGTTAAACACGTAAACAGGAAGCATATTCAATACTTACTCAAGTCCTGTTGTTCTTTAAACTTGTCAGGATCAATGTTTAACTTGTCTATATGGTCTTGTAAAGTAGTCGCCCATGTGTGAAGCTGGTCCATAATAGCCCACGGAGTCGTCATCGAAACAGTTAATAAAACTAACGTGTGTTCCAAGTTATTGGCATTAACTGCAAATTCTAATAACTCTGCATGCTTAGGGTCGCCATCCAAAACCCAGACACTTAATCTCGTATGGTCTGCCAAAGGAAGAAAATATAAATCAATAATAAAACCTTCAACACCAAAAACCAATATAATGGAAATATTACATACAAAATTTTACATGAAATATAACAGGAAAAATATCTTATTTCTGGAACAAGAAAAACTTAATTGTAACTAAAAAACTATTACGGTATTGCTTCTAAATCGAATATTTCAAACAATTAGCTGAAAATAAATGGCAGAACATAATTACCCCAAAACAAGTACTTTCAAGTAGTATTATATTCAATATTTTCGGTACTTTCCTATGTTTTTTTTATAAAGACCACCAATTTCTTAGATCCTAAGTTGTCTGCTATTTCTTTCTAGTTAGCAAGATGTTATTATAGCACTTCTTGGAGAATTAGTAATGTTACTCCAATAAGTAAACGAGTTTGTAGTAGCTCTAGCCCTGCTGATTACTCCCATAGTATCTAAAGCTTTTGCACTTCTTTTGGCAAAACATCTCAATAGGAATGGGTTGTGGTAACTTATTAGAAATGTTCCTGCCTGGCAATCTTTTGGGCGAAGTACAAGACCTTCTCGAACTCAATAGTTTCTGTAGTGTCTGTACGCTGGCCATCCTTGTGAGCTAGGGATGAAGGGTTTAGGGGACCCTATTGGTTGACTCATCAACAGCCTTTGTCTGGCCCTCCTTAGACCTAGCTGGATGGAGGGGGCTTGAGTACTGATCATATGTATATACGGTCAGTCTTTAGGGTATTGTCTTGTAGCATATGATATTCTTCTTACAATTTCCAATGGTGTTCAGATATCCCTTGATTGTGGTCAAGAAATTCGTATGATTAGCCTTGATCTTAGTACTGCCTTTGCTGTGTTAACCATGATGACCTTAACTTTAAACTCAAACACAATTGGGAGTGGGCAAGTCTTTTCTTTGCATCATTGTTGAATTTTCTATCATATGCTTGCAGAGTTGTTGTTGATGGACACCACAAGGAATATAGGAATGTGACACCTAGTGATATGTGCTTGGTCTAAATAAGAAGTTAGTTGCATAAAGTATGTAGATGTTATCGTGCGCGGACAGAGTATCAAAGAACAAAATGTCAAAGGAATGTGTGGCAAAGGAAAAAAAGGGTAGAATGGACAGAGCATCAAATGGACAAAGCGTCGAGTGTCAAATGGACAAAGTATCGAAATGACAGTGTGTTGTAACCACAAATTCAAAGAAAGAGCATGAGAGTGTGAGAGAATAAACTATCCAGTTGTCGAATGATGTAAATTAGTTATCATATCAACAAGTAAACATTAAAAAATAAACCAGTAAAGTATCTAGTTAGCTACATAGTAGATAGTTGAATTACTGGCTTAAACTAGTTTTCAAATTAACTAGCGAACTATCCATTTAGTTATCTAACATTGTTTACATGATATATCTTTTACATATCCATTCTGCTACAGCTTCACTAACCAGTTCATTTCCTTCGAGATTTAAAAGTTTCAATCCAATTTTATATTCTACCAACCACATCAAATCAAAAATTATCAAGACTGAATTTATTTTAAGAGCAAATACAACACGGGCAAGATGTAAGATAAATTTGCATTCTTAAACCAAAAACTGAAAAATACTTTTGATATATATGATGTCAATGCTGGGTTAGAATATCTTACAGCCATCGCTCATAATCTTTTTACTTTTGTTTGACAGGTATAAAAATTTTAATTAAGTGATTTCAAAACAACTAATTAAGTTTTGAAAACTTATATAGGAAACTATATACTTAAGTCGATAATCTACTAGACACTATCTAGCTAGCTAAAACATTTACTAGTTATTTGATAACGTATTCTGGTTACTTTGATAACTATTCTAAGTCATTATACAATTGGATACTTTAGTCTCTCACCCTCTCTCTTTTTCTTGCACTTTCTTTGACTTAGTCATTTAGACCCATTGTTCAATAAACTGTCAATTCAACAAATTGTCCTTTCGACACTTTGTCCAATCGACACTTTCGTCACACTGTCCTATTACCAGATGATGTTACGTGATTCCATCTTAATGTAGCTCTAGGGCTGCTGAATCAATAACAGAGGTCAACCTAAAATTAGCAATGGTGCAAATTATGGGAACTGAAGTTGAAAGTTGACAAAACTCAAAGTATGATTGAAAGTAGGACGAGGACAGTGTCTCCTCAACATACAGACCTCTACACCGATAGTTTCTTTAACTATATACAGCTCTCTTAAAATTTTAGGCATGATTCTGGATTTTAAATTTACTTTTGAAAAACACATTTGGATTGTTTCTTATTCAACTGTACAAGCAATTAGCTTATTGGGTCTTGGAAGATTTTCTGGTGATCAACCTCTCAATTTTTCAAGTTTTTCATTCTGCTTTATTTTGAGTATTGCTCTCCTGTCTGGTTTTCAGCCGCTGACTCTCATTACAATTTGTTGGACACTAACTTCACCTAATAATTTTTTTAATTCCTGATCTGGATAATAATCTCTGGCACATCACTCACTTAGTTCTTTATGCTTGTTGCACCAGATTTTTCATAACTCTGACCATTCTTTGCACTTAGATCTTCCCAGACTGTACAGTATATAATTAATTCCAACAACCTTCCCTTCCCATCATAAGACTCAATACTACAGTGTATTCTAGAAGTTTTATTCCAGCTGTGACCAGCTTGAAGAATGATCTTCCTAATCAAGCAGTTGATTGATAGAACTTAGCAAACTTGTAGCATATGTTTCAAATGTTGAACAGGCTGACACATGACTCTTCGTAGTTTGTGTGACAGATCTGTTATAATGTTTTTACTGTTCTTAAGATATTTTATATTCTTTATTTTTTACTTCTCATATCTATTTATTTCTTTGTTCCTTTCCTCAATAGGCTATTTTTCCCTTTTAGAGCCATTGGGCTCCATAAAATAATCATATCCCTACAAGGAATAATTCTCAACTTATATAGTAACATCTTTGTCATATATATAGAGAATAACGATCATGTACTCAACATTAGTGGAAGTTTTCAAGGTAACAATTGCAACATAGAGAAAATAAGTCAACAATGTAATTCTACTGACAGATAAGTAGTATTATTGTACTCCCATCAAAAAATTAAAATACTAAAATCAATAATTTCTTACAGCACAACATCAAAGTATTTAACAAAAACAATGTTTGAAATTGATTTTTAAAAATATTCAAATTGAGAACTATATCATTTACCCTGTACATGTGAAGAACTTTTAAGAAAGAGACTAGTGACTTTGCATACTGATGCCACACAATAAGTAGCAGCAGAACGTAAACTTTACATAATTGATGTGGTATAATCAACAAAATCAAAGAATACTCAGTAACTACAACACTTTATGAAGACTAATCTATATTGAATTAAAGAAGCTGTGCAACTTACCGTCTCTATATTCATCCCTAACATCTATATACGCATACTCGAGACCAGAGCCCTTTTTTGGATCTTCATTGCCTTGAAGTTTAGCAACCAATGTTGTTTTCCCAGATTCATTCTCTCCTGTAAAATATAATAAACTTGTTAAAAGTAATTTCCATATGCTTAAAATAAAAATCTCTGATTAAGATAGACCTATTCAAAATAATTTCTCAAGACAAACAATATAAATCTGATATGGAATTATACATGTTATCAAGGGCTTGATTTTTATTTAAAAATGAAGAACATTATGCAACATGGGTTTCCAGGGGAGCATCTTTCCTTATCAAGACTGACAATCTGCATTTTAAAAAATCATTACATACAGTACAATACAGGAAAAAAATATGCCTGATAAGATACAAAACATTAGTAAAAAAAGTCTAATTGCTACAATAACAGAAGCAGAAAAGGGACAAAAAATTATTTTATTTCAAAAAGGCCATACTTGTTTTGAGGATAAATTATAAAAATAATTTGTATTTTTCGTAACCATCTAAACCTGGGTTCTTTTAGGGGTTTCTGCAGCATATGAAATATCCAATTTGAGTCACACAGTCACATTTGTAAACTGTCATATATATATTGAAAAATATTTGTTAGTTTGCCAAAGGAATGATTATGCCATTAGGAAGCTTCTTGAAAGGGTAAAAAAAAAGGCAATTTTGTTTGTTCCTACACACCCACAATTGCTAGATATTGGCTATATTGACCACTGACATTGTTACTTTAGAGAACATTCTTCAACAATCATATTTATATTGTATTATCTCCAGCACAACCCATTGGGCATCAGAAAAAAAGTGTAAAAGGAAGGAGAGACTATCACCAACTGATCTCGTTAGAAAATGAAAGATAATTAAACAACCATTATTGAGTTGAGTTGATCTCTGGGTGGCCTCCTTATCTACACAATTTTTGTGTTCTACATCAATTAAGCTAAAAAAATAAGTGCCCTAATAGGCAAAACATAAAAAATGAGGATGTCTGCATATGAAAAAAAAAAAAAAAAAAACTAAAAAGGAAGATAGAAAAGATGGAGGTGACTAGGTGACTACAAACTGGGTGCCTTATAAAGCAACTAAACCTGGTAACAATGAGTAGTTGGCAACTATGAAACACCCCTCCATAAAGCTCATTATAAGAGGTGGTAATAACTCTAGTAAGAGAGGGGAGCAGGAGCCTAGTAGCAATTACCTAATGCTATCAATGAAGGAAAGTAAAAAAATTTAATGCATTTTCTCAAATCATACTTTTGTTTCATTTCAAATTCCAGCCATTTCTTTAGTTTTAAACACCTTAAAAATTCAAAAAGCTTCAAAATTCTTTATTCTGGTTTACTTCAATCAATAACTTTGTTATTCTTTTTATTCTATATAACTTTCATTCACTATCAAAAAGTGTTTTTTTAATGATATATATATATAAAAAAATAGAAAAAAAAAAACATGAAAAAATACAAAAAAATTATTAAAATCAAACTATTCACTTACAGTATTTCAAATAAAATGGGGCAATAGCTTCTGTTATACACACTAACGAACTGTGTGAATGAAAACACAATCGCTAAAAAGTAGCCTTAAAATACAGATATGCCTCTAGCTGGAGTGACTATCTAATCATTAACAAGGTAGTTGGTTAATGACATATGGGGAAGCCACGCTCACATCCATCATAAAATAGTAAATTTTCTTCCTTAAGTCTAGGACTGAGAGGGGTGTTTGAGGTGGGAAATTTAAATAAAAGTACTGGTTTGTACAGCTATCAAAAATATACATTGCTTTCAAGACTTTTTAATAATTCTAAAGAGCATACTGTGTAATCCTTCAGTCTATTAAAATACTATGGAGACTCACTGGTGGGATTAGTTCCCTAGAACCAAACTGGAAGGTTCTTTCCCTCACTGGCTATGTCATCATTCCTGGTCTCATACAAAAGCAAAGAAAGCAACTCCAACAGCCTTCTAAAAAACTATTATGGATATGAAGCTGTTAGGGTCTCAGGCAGTAATAGTTTAAAAGAAAGACACAATAGGACACAGAAAACCTAAACCTATCTCCATAACATGGAGGCAACATTACCAATGTCAAACCATACACATCTATCTGCAAGAAAGATGATCCGACATCTAACTCAAACAGACTCCTGACCAGCATGTAATGGGTGCGGCTGCTGCATCCCCTTCAGAGTGGAACAAGAAAGTAGACGACAAGCTAGCAAGTCTACATCTTCTCAAAGGCTTATGACAAACAAGTTACCTTAGAATACATGCATACTGTACTAGGACCCATGAGGGAGCCAGGAGTCTTATACGAGTAGTGACCAGTTACTTCAGAACACCTGGGTGCAACATACATGAAGCACAGAGGCAAAAGTTGATAGGACACCTTCAACTCGACGTACTCAGAAAATTAACCTTGAGGGCCACCTTCCGGACTAGGATTGAGCTCTTCCTTGAGATAGGAAAGGGTTGGCACTGACCAGCTGCATCTACAAAAAGCAGCCTGGCCAAGCCAGGAGCAGCAGTATCTAGATACATCCTTCTCATTCCTGCTGGGGCTAATAAGAACACTGTGACACTTGCAAGTGAGGTGTTGAGTTCACCTTAAGTAGCATTGCAGTGCCCTAATGAGATGCTATGCACCTTCATGTTAACTTACGCAGAAAGATAGGTCCTTCCAGAAGATCCAGAACTGGAGTTTGTGACCAATTGGTGTTGGGTCTTCATCAAAGAGTCAGAACACACATCCCTTAAAAGTTTGACACTATGAACTGCCTGAAACTCTATTCTCTCAGAGACAAGAGACTGTCTTGAGAGAAAGATCCCAATGGTGCCCTCATCAGTCTAGCAGTAAGCACATATGCCAATGCCTAGATAAGAATGACCATCCTACACTATGACCTTGTCCCAGGATAGGCAAGACTGCTAAAACCTTCAAGCATGGAGTGATCCCCCAAGGAAAAGGGATCCACTCAATACCTGAAACAAAATAGTGTGTGTTGAGGGAAAGATCACTAGGATGCCATCCTCAATTTAGCAGGGGTGCATGCACCTGTGTCTTGAGGATAAGACATCACCCCATCCTAGGGCAGGAAAGACTACAAGAAGCAACAAGTATGAACTGTTCCACCGAGTAGGAGGTATCCAAACTCTACCAAGAGCCTTCTTCAGAAGAGGCAGGCAAGAATGTCTGTGATTTGCTGAAAAGTGCTCTGGCTGGAAGAACATGTGATCTACAATCCCCATCAAAGAATTTCTGGGTCAGCCCCAGAGCTAACAGAATAAGACACTACTATATATGGGGCTACCCCGGTGTGTGTCAAGTTGGGGACTAGAAAGTTCAATAAACACGTTCCACTCTACCTGGACGGTGCAAGTACTTGATCTCTAGAGGGCACGTTGCCCGCTACCAGTAAGATTATCTGCTTTACCGGGCTCACAGTCCAATTTGGCGTAACCAGGGGAAACAGTCGCTGGGCAAGCTCCAACCCTTTCTCTTGGTAAAAGGTGGCTTTAAGGGTAGAGGATACCCTACACTTACCTGGCTTACAATGCTGGTGTAGCAGTGGGGGGAATGATCAACTGCAACTGGTGCCATAGTAGTAGCTGATACACTGACCTCACAGTCCACTTGACGGACCCCTAAGGAATCATTCAGTTAGAGTTCCGTTACTCATTTCTGACAAAGGAAAGGGGCTTTCTAAGGGAAAGGATGTTCCTCCTACTAATGATAGGAACTAAGATGATGTGTGAAATGTCTCTTCATCCAATACAATGAGAAAACCCTCATATTCGGGTTCACAATCATAAAAACATGATCCAAGGCATTCTCCTTATTATTACTTGCCAAGTTACAACCATAGTTGGAAAAGCAGGATGCTATAAGCCCAGGGGCTCTAACAAGGAAAATAGCCCAGTGAGGAAAGGAAACAAGGAAATAAGAGAAGTAATTAACAATTAAAATATTTTAAGAACTGTAACAACATTAAAATGATAATATCTAAGAAAATTGTATTTGTCCTAACATACATACCACTGACCAATATACAGTACTGTATAGGATAACCTATAGAGTGCGCGCTCTCCGAACAGTTTCCCCGTCCCAACAGTCCTATACCATCCTAACCCCATCTCCACGTGTGCCCCCCGGACCTCTCGTTTCCCAGCATGCCCTGGAGGGACGCCTCAGTCAACCTTCTACCCTGGTTCCAGAAAACAGCGGTTCCTACCACCAGGGTTTACCGCAGGGAAGGATGGGAGGAGCAAATAAACTATTGGTCGGTGGTATGTATGTTAGCTCCCCATTCCTCCCTGGATGCTTTCGTGAAGAGGAGGATCCAGTAGCGAGACCAACTCCTAGGCCCTAGGGTGTTTCTCGGGTCTAACCACCACCGGAGATCTAACCTGGTTGACGGATGGGGATGTCTCACTGACGGCTGTCTAGCTGCTAGGGTCTGCACTACCTTCAGGTCCCACTGGACCGGTCGCAGCATAAAGGCCGATTCACACGACCCGTTTTCTTTCCGACAGGCTGGGTGGTGGCTAACCTCTGTCGAAATGTTGTACATTCACACGAGGCGTTCTGTATCCGTTTACCAGCGCGAGGTTTTCATTGTATACTTAGAATCTGTCACTTGAACACCGAGTAAATTACGATAATTCTGACAATACAGTATAAGATGTTGGTTGATAACTGTGTTGATAAATTAAGTTATGCAACTTCATTATACTCTATGCACCATGCAAAGAATATTAAAATTATGATAAACTCACCTGTTTTATTTAATGCCTCTCCAGTCATTTTCCATATCTTTTCTTTATGTAAATTATTTCTATACATCTTGTTTGCCATGTCAAACATCTCCTCATACCCTTGAACAAGTTCAATTAACCTCTAATACATGGTGTCAACAACAAACTAACTAATTTCTATGACTATACTATGAGGAAAAGTCGGGATTGTAGGCCACGAAACGAACGGGTATGATACAGGTCCTCGTTCACACAAAACATCATTCATACGTTGGTTGGGACGGATGGCTAAGGGCCGTCTAACAGGACGAGGTTTCTTGGAAAGAAAGCAAGAGCCGACTCGGACGGCTAACGTCCGAGGGCCGCCGTCAGCCTAACGGGTCGTGTGAACAGTTGCATTTGAATACACGTAAGAAAGTTAGACGCCGGTTAACAGACGGCCAGCCTGTCGGAAAGAAAACGGGTCGTGTGAATCGGCCTTAAGTCTTCCCTTGGGGACAAGTTTCTCCAGGGATACCAAGTGCCCCAACTAGCCTTTACCACTCCTTCAGAAATGTTGGTTCTCCCTTGATGAGAGGCCTCATTATTTCTTTTAACCTCACAATCCTCTCGCTTGCCGGAAAAGCTTTGGGCTACTGATGTTCTGGGAGATAGGCAGAGCTAAGGAGGGCCTCGCCTCCATTGGGGCTCTGATCCAGCATTCCAGATCGGTGGAAAGGTGCTGCACTTGAGCCGGAGAGGGCTCCGGGAGATCACTGAGCCTTCTAATGAGGCCAAAGACCCTTCAGAGGGATGACACTTCCTCAACCACCGCAACCCCTGGGTGGTCCCTCAACCTTTTTCCAAAGCTAACTCCCCGGTATAAGGAGTTCCACTAAATGGTCCCTCTCATGGTAGCAGATGATCGCCCTGGAGATCTGGTTCCACTGACGAAGGGGCCCAAAGCTGTTCTTCCCCTTTTTCGCTTTACTTCGCTGCTGGGGCAATACCCAAGGACATGGAGCCGTAAGACAAGCCTCGAGGAATGATGGCCCCTCTCGTTGTGCTTGGTCCTTGGCAGTAGGAGCAGTGGGAACTCCTCCCAAAGGGGGTGGGGGAACGGAGTCTGCAGCTTCCCTAGGGGAGGATGGGAGAACGGAGTCTGCAGCTTCTCACACGGGAAGGGATCCCTCAGCAGGGACCTGAACGGGGTCTTTGGGGTGCTCGAATAGGACTCCTTCGCGCACGAGGTTGGATCAGAACCCGGGAACCTCTGCCCGCAGGTTAAAGCAGCCGCCCTGAGGGCGAAAGGAGGGTCCTCTACCAGTGGAGGGTCAGGGGAGCGGGTTCCACGCATTGCATTGGTGGCCATGTTGGCCAATCCGCGGAAGGCAAAAGCTGCCGCCCCAAGGACAGAAGACGGGTCCTCTACCGGCGGAGGGTCGTTAGAACCAGTCGCAGGCGGCGGAAGAAGGCCGGCAGGCTGCGCCAAACTGCAGACTGAAGGTCATGTTCGCCGATGAGCTCGAAAGGGTTCTGGCTAGATAGAACAACGCACCCGCGGTTGAGTGGTTCGGGCCCCCATGATTCCAAAGTGGAGCTGCTAGCCAGGGAGGAGCACCACCTGTTGAAAGGGCCGCACAACCCTGGAGCAGCCACTCACATTTTGACATTACATCTCGTAAGACTCCTACAACCTCCGCTGGTGCCTACGAGGGGAGATTATCGTTGAGCGGAAGTTAATACTTCTTAATTATTTCTTCTTCATGCATGAATCAGTCTGAAGTTATACATTCCAAAGCACGTCCTTCTGCACCGAAAAATCTGGGATGATGTTAAAGGAATAAAGGGACAACGGTCTCAGTAACAGATTGAGACAAGCACTAACTCACCTTGGTCCCCGCTCTAGGCGCGGATAGAGGAAGATCCACAACACTAGGAGGGACGATATCTCTTGGAAGAACTGTCCTTATTCTTTCCGATCCCTTCCACATGGGACAGAGCCCTTGACCCCATGAGGAGAGATCAGCTCCTGGGAGCCGCTGAGCGGATGCTGGGACCGTCATCCAGTGAGCGGACGGGGGAACGTCTATCTGCGGCTGTATGGAGGTCGCACTCGTTGTCGGCAGGTAGAAAGATTGATGGCTGACCTGCCCTCAACAACCCCGCTATGATTGTGAGGAGGGGTCTCCCGGCCACAGATGGGGAAACGCGAAGACCAGACAGGTACCATTACCTCTGCCACTGTAGGCAGTCCGGGAGACAAAGAAGTATACGAAACACTGGGTACTGTCGAACACGCCTAAGAAAAATGAGACTCATTACCCTTCCTCGAGGGTGGCCTGTCCTTCTTCGACTTCTTCCGTATCTCAGTGGCCAATCTCGACCATTCCTCGAGGGTGTACACGTGTGTCTCGGGGATCACACATGACCCCGGCAAGAAGTACATAAAACATGAGGATAGACCTCCACATGTAAAAGGGAACTGCACACAACTTCCCATTAACACCTGCAAATTCCACTTGGTGAACATTCTCGTTTACAAATGGGTAACAACGTTGCACACGCACAGATTCCACACAAGGAAATCATAGTAAACAAGGAACAACTCAAGTAGACACACTAAGAGCACTAAGGAAAAACTCGAGCGATCGCAAGAGAAGCAAACCCGCTTACGACCAGAGGAAGAATGGTTGATGACGACCTGGAAAGGTTGACTGAGGCGTCCCTCTAGGGCATGTTGGGAAACAAGAGAGGTCAGGGTCGCGCACATGTAGAGAGAGGGTTAGGAGGGTATAGGACTCTGGTTGTAGAGAGTACGCTCTAGAGGGTATCCTATATTTTGGTCAGTGGAAAGTATTCGTGTTGGAACAAAAAAGATTTCCTATATAAACTATAAAAATGTTAACAAAATAAGAGGAAGATAAACAAGAGAATAGTGTGCTCGAGTGTACCCTCAAGCAAGAGAACTTTACCCCAAGACAGTGAAGACCATGGTATAGAGGCTATAGAACTACCCAAGACTAGAAAACAATGGTCTGATTTTGGAGTGTCCTTTTCTTAGAAGAGCTTCTTACCATAGCTAGTCTCTCTTATACCCTAACCAAAAGGAAAGTACCTACTACTGAAAAATTATAGTGCAGTAGTTAACCCCTTGGGAAAGAATTGCTTGGTAATCTCAGTGTTGTCAGGTGTATCAGGACAGGAGGATATGTAAAGAATAGGCCAGACTATTCGATTTATGTGTAAGCAAAAAGAAAATGAACCATAACCAGAAAAAAGGATCTAATGTAGTACTGTCTGGCCAGTCAAAGAACCCAAGAACTCTCTAGCGGTAGTATATCAACGGGTGGCTGGTGCCCTGGCCAACCTACTTACAATAAAAGGGGAAATGTAGTCTGGAATGAAATACCTAGTGCAGGATGGCCAATGGATAGGGATTAATTCCACCATTCTCCCTCCCCTTAAAGAGAGGATGGGGGAGATACACTTTTTACATATAAAATGTAGTTTACCAGCATGTAACGTTAAGAAAGCTTCATTCCCAAGTGAGAGAAGGTAAAGAAGCAGAACAACACTCATTACTCAACTCAAAACTAGTCCCTGTACTCTGTCAGCTTACTCAAAGGCAAAACAGGCCTCCCACTCCTTGGCAGAGAGAGAGAGAGAGGGAATGCTGAAACAGGCTTCGCCCCCTACCTTCTCTCCTCTCACCACAACGGGGACCTCGAATGACTTGTGCAAGCACAAAATTCCTTCAAGGGAAAGAGGATGCAGGAAGGTCACAGCCTCCTTATCGCAGATCCCGCAGGCCTCACAGCACATGAAGATTGGCCGCAGACCAATAGATCAGGGAGTCTTACTAATCAGTCCTCCTCTCCACTGTTGCCTACACAAGATTCCTCAGAAGGAGAGACCCCTGGACCAACCAGATTATGGCCGGTTAAGGAACCAATATTATTTTTCTATATAGCACTTCATAACATTAATAAAAATGCTTTTGATCACGAGGTTACAAGCTCTGCGACTTTGTATAATGAAGCCAACGGTACCTAGGGAAAAAGGTTTTAACATAAGACTGTCTAACTAATCTTAGTATGCATCATTCCCTTTAATAAAAAATACTTTGAGTGACTTAAGTTGGCCAACCTACTTCGATTCAGTGTAACCTAGGGAATGAATGTTTTTTTCTAACATCATCTGTTGTACTTCTCTCTAGATAGAAATTGGCCTAAATGTCTTTAGTTCAACTTCAAATATCTCAAGAGGAGGATTTATCTAAGGAATATTGGAAATCACAAAGGTGAACCAAACTTTCAATTAACACAAGTTACATGAAATGCATAAAAAGGGCTGAAAGTTCTAACTGAATTAAAGTAATTGCAATGTACTATCCTCCTATTTGCAAGCTAGAAAAGGCTAGTATCAATTCAAAGTGAGGTGAAGGCACTATTATTGTAAACCAGCAGTTTGTATTTATACATATAAACAAAATATGCTTCTTAGTTGGAAGTAGGCAGAATTTTAAAAATCATACGAACCTAAAACGAGAACAGATTTGCACGATGGTAGTTTATTGCGCTCACTCGACTGAACCTCGCCCAAGATCTTTTTCCTGAAATTCAAAAACAGCATTAGTATTAATGAACTTATAACTGTATTTTACAAATTGAATATCAAAAATATAATCTTAAATACCAAAGGAATAATCTAGCTATAAATTAAATCTTACAAAAAATATCTTGATGGAATAATCTAGCAATCAATTAAATCTTTCAGGAAAAAAATATTTTCAAGATAAACCTGTTTCAATTAAGCCAAGTTACAAAATGATAATAGTAGTGGCATAAACAAATACTAATTAAAAGCAATAGAAACAGATTTCTGAACAGAATTCCACTACAAGGTCTTAAATATTGGCTGTCTCATCATATATACAGTATGTTGTTTGGCCGAAAACTAAATAGTTATTACTTCACTGTGTCAAAGCTTTAGGCTTTGTGGCAAAAGGCACAGACAGACAGACTATTTTATGAGTATAGATATGGAATTAATGTACTGAAGTAGTGCTAACTAATGTTAATATGTAGCAATGAAGCAATTTAGAGATGAAATCTATATCATGTATCAATTACAGTACAGTAATTCTACATACATACATATACCAAGGCACTTCCCCCAGTTTTGGGGGGTAGCCGACATCAACAAATGAAAAAAAAAAAAAAAAAAAAAAAGGGGGACCTCTACTCTCTACGTTCCTCTCAGCTTGACAAGGGACTCAACCGAGTTCAGCTGGTACTGCTAGGGTGCCACAGCCCACCCTCCCACATTATCCACCACAGATGAAGCTTCATAATGCTGAATCCCCTACTGCTGCTACCTCCGCGGTCATCTAAGGCATCGGAAGAAGCAGCAGGGCCTACCGGAACTGCGTCACAATCGCTCGCCATTCATTCCTATTTCTAGCATGCTCTCTTGCTTCTCTCACATCTATCCTCCTATCACCCAGAGTTACAAGTGAAAATAATTTTGATTTCAGTATGGAGATATCTCATCAATAAATCAGCCATTATTGACTATCTACTCAAGTGAATTTCTTAGCATTTCAGAAATTACAGATGCAGAGCAGATCAAGGACAAAAGACATACATTGCACCCGTGCGATGAAGTTCATCCAATTCATCAAATCACAAAGCAGTATGGCTAAACTCTCACGGCATATTTCACTTTTCTTATAATTTTTTTTTTAATTTCTCAAGTAGAAATATACAGATGAATATATCCCTACATGGGGAAGTATACCACATGTGTGTCTATTACAGATAACCTCAATAACATTAATTTCAACTTTGTTAGAAAAAAAAAAATTAAATAAAAAAATAAATAAAAAAATAAATTCAACCCAAAACCTAAACATTGCCAACCTCAGCTTAAGTCATGATCATGACACAACCGTCACACACCAGGTCAGCAGATGTCCACCCTTCTACAAATTACCCTAATACCAGATGTAGATGCAAAAGCTTCGGTAAATCTTTACCCCTGCACATGGACTATCAGAAATTAAAGCATATCATTCCCCCCAAAGACCAAACAAGAATACAGTACATTGATAACATTTATTGAACACCAGTGTTTCTCATACTCTAAATAATTACTGTACCTCTAATTTATATAAGGTGCCTCAAGTGGTCTTTGCTCTGCAGTGGCTCGCAAATAAATAACTAATAGCTCGTCTATTTTGGCAAGACAGTACATGGATATGCAAAAATAGCTATATAATACAGTACAGCGAATGCAGTGTGTTTTAAATATAACCAAAATACTGTATGATATCACTGTACACAAATTCCAAATATATTGAACACTCCCCCGAGAGACATCTGTACTCTTGTGACAGTAGTCTTGCTGGAACTAAAGCTCAGAGGGTAATGGCTTTTGTAAAACAACATCCGGGAACTTGAGAGCCTATATATGTACTTTGAAGTTCATTGGTTAAAAAAGCTAGCTAACAATTACGTCAAACAATAATCAAGTTTCCACTAGTAATTGCAAACAATGCATGTGTAATAACCCACCATCAGTTACCCAAAAATAAACAATGAGCTGAGACAATGACATGGTGTTCAATTTAAGTTGATCGATACGGACATTATTAATCACTAGCACCCATTAGTCACATGGAGCAAAATGATAAAAGAGCCAGTGCTTGTCCATTATAGCTAATTTCAGTTTTGCCAAAAATCTAAGTATTATATATTATCCAAATTTAAGGGTCAAGTAACTGAGTCACATTAAATATAATGATTATATAATTCATATAATGTCCCCCAAAAGATCTTTGCTCTAATGTGGCTTACTTAGCTAGCAAATAAAACTAAATATTCTTAATTCAAAAGCCAGTTAATGATTACATTATAAAAATAAAAACTAATATCTCCCACAGGCCGAAACAAACATCCAAAACTAACCCACCAATAATTTTGTAAAGACTTAGAAAATCACACTGGTATCCCATTTAAATCGGTCAGAACAAAGATTACGTCCCGGCCACTTCTTATACCAAATTTCTGTCTGACTAGAAATTAATAGTACCGTATTCTACAACTTGACCGACATTTCACTAGGAATAGCATAGACAGGGTGAATGTAATTCATTGGGACAGACGTAGACTTTCTAATTACTTGTCAATTAGATTTTATTCATGGGAAAGTTGTTGTTTATCTCTGTCTGAAATACGATAATACGAAGCTAGTTTTACGAATTAAGAAATATAACTTAGTGTTCCCTTGTCATGAATCAAGACAACTGAGACACAAATACAGGGTTGAGACTTACAATAGTCCTAGGGTAAGCTTAGAATATTCCAAGGTATTTGTTTACAAGACCACGCTCTCCATTTACTCCTAAATTAATTATGCAGCTCTCCTCTTCTTGTATCGTGATTAGGGGGTTCTTTAAATGCTGGGAAAGCAAAAAATAACAAGATATGTTGAGGAAGGGGGGAGGAGTTATAAAAAAAACTAACTCGGTTTCCTCACTAAACGACCTGGAACTGACATGTCAACATAGTCAACTAAACAGAATTCGTTATGCCAGCGTATATAAACAGAAGTTCGTGATGCCAGCATACATTTGATGTACTGTATATTCAAAATATACTAAATTAAAGTGTCACTATTTGTAAATTGCATATTTTATGGACACTTTTGAGTAATTAATCCATTTTTAATTTAGTATATAATTAGAATATATATCAAATGTACGCTGGTATCACGAATTCTGTTTGGTCGACTATGTTTACGATGTTAGCTCTAGATCGTTTAGTGAGGAAACCGAGCTAGATTTTTTTATAACCCCTCTCCCCTTGCTCAACATATCTTGCCACTTTTGGCTTTCCCAGCATTTAAAGAACCACCTAATTACTGTTCATGAAGAGGAGAGCTCCAGGATTTCATAATTTGGGAGTAAATGGAAAGTGGGTCTTGTAAACAAATACCTATTGCAATCTAAGGGAGGTTTGCAAGGGGACGTAGGCGCCCCCAAAAGTAAGTATGAATATGCTACTTTGTTAGGTTAGGTAGGAAATCTTAGGATAGGTTGTTTTCTTGTGTTTGCTTCCCTTTTTAATGTTGTTTTCCAGTCATAACTTTTTAAATTTTTCACCCAGTCTGTTCCAACGATTACAAAAGCTCCGCATAGACTAAACCTACACCAGACATTAAAACTATTAGCATACATGGGCTAGTGGTTCTTTGTCAATGATAATACAAACAATGGTAAAGTTCTACATCCAAGAAGGTAATATATGGAGAAGAAAAGGCTTGTTTTACCATTAAAAATAATTTCCCCACCCAAAACCCGGAGTTCCCACTGGGGGTCCCCCATTATCGGTGGATATAGATATATGTATTTCTGAAACTATTCATTTCCGACAGGAACGAGTGTCATTTTCGAAGAGAACGGGCCTTTTTCCATAGAATATAGTACTTTCTTCCCTAGGTTATATTACCCTGTAATACAGTACAATAATATCCAAATAATACCGTAGGCTATACGTATGGAAATCTTTTCAAAGGTACGAATCCTTCTCACCTACCTACAAGAACTTTCAACTATATCAAAATTGACTGGATAAATAGATGACTAACACGGAACACAGCATAAATGAGTAATAGCGTTATCAAATATAAAATAGAAGCTAAAATAAACAATAAAGTCAACGAAAGCCTGTCCGCCCCTTTCTTCCAGTCGCAATTCATAAGACCTTTATGCGATATTTTGTCAATATAGGGCAAATTCATTGACACGCAGTAATGTTTCTAAAGTCTTTTCATGCATGACACCTCAAATAGCTCAATAGCCACGCTATGTGATCAAACTAGTTAATTTGTTGCTCAGATGTTCAATGTGGTTGGTATGTCAACAAGACGGGAGCCGCTCCCACCATAGCTGTCATCGGATAATTTCCTTTACGGATCATTTTACATTCGGTTTTGGGGCTTTAATTTATCACAAGTATTTAAAAAACTCACCAGAGGTTCTCTTTCTCTTCGGCTTTCTCTTTTCTGAGGTCGGAAAGCCCTGAAAGGGCTGACCTTTCCCCATTCAGCGCCATATTCTCATGACCAAAACTACGTTCCAATGATGTTAGGTTTACAACAAAAACTATAGACGAAAGACTCTCTGATCCTACCAACGAAAATAAAACAAAATACAGTCGACCGAGTACTTATACATCTATGAATAAGCTCTGGAATCGGACTCTTCAAAACAAGGGATTCATTAAAATATATATTCCCTCAAATTTATTATATCTATTGTTTGCAGTACTCCTAATTATCACAAGCCTGCAAAATAGACTCTAAAATCTTGAATGTCTCGTGACAAGCATTTCAGATCAGTTTTTGGAATTTATAAGACATAATCTATATTAAATACTGAATATTACGTAGGATATCGCCCAGCTAATATAATTTGCATTGCTTTGCAACCACAGGATGACCCTTCAAGAATGACGTCATTTGGCCTGGGGTGAGTCACTCCCGGTTATACCGTCACCTGTACACTGCTCCATTCATTAGGAGCGGCTTCCTTATAAATTTTCTTACAACTTCTTTTCATCTTAGTGTTCAAATATCTAAAACTTGAAAGCAATTGAATCTAAATGACCTGCAAACGTTAGTTTAATCTACTACATCTTCAACATTTTTGCACGTTGCAATGCAACACTTCCTGTTCAGTTTTTGTAAGAGAAAATCGAGGAAGTAATAAACTTTAAACACTTATTTCTTATTAAAAGCTTATAAGCTGGTCACATAATGATTATAAGATTATCAGACCAAAATCTCTATGGTTGGATATTCAAAGATAAATTCAACAATGCTCTCTTTTATAATAGCAATAGATAAGGAGTTGATATAGAATTATTTCTCTCTCTCTCTCTCTCTCTCTCTCTCTCTCTCTCTCTCTCTCTCTCTCTCTCTCTCTCTCTCTCTCTCTCTCTCTCTCATCTTCAGGATTAAAGAATTTATCCTGCTTTCTTGTTTCACCATATCATATTCAATACACGGCGACAATTTTACTGGCATTATGCATACAAGTTGCCCAGGTATTTATTTGATAAGGATTACCACAGTACCGTCAATCAAATACAAATTCAGATACAATATTATTGTAATTTCGGTTAGGTAGAGGTATTTGATTTTATTATTAATTCTCCTTCACATTTTTACAAGAAAACCAAACCCGAATTTCATGGAAATTTACCACAGCCAAGATTTTGCTTATACATTTTCTAACCTTGTCGTAACACGTTCAGGCTTCCTACGTCCGGGATTGGCGAGATGACCTAGCATCAGTGTGACGTAATCATAATCATTTGGTATGGAGAAAATCCAATATAATTTTCAATATAATTTTCAGGAGGTTTCTAAAAGCAGAAGGTGATACCGATTATTATTATTATTATTATTATTATTATTATTATTAAACTAGCTACCACATTTGTTGGAAAAGTGGGAGCTACTAGCTAAAGGGCACCGTCAGAGATAGAAGCCCTGTGAAGAAAGGAAATGACAAATAAACTATAAGCCCTGTGGAGAAAGGAAATGACAAATAAACTGTAAGCCCTGTGGAGAAAGGAAATGACAAATAAACTATAAGCCGTGTGGAGAAAGGAAATGACAAATAAACTGTAAGCCCTGTGGAGAAAGGAAATGACAAATAAACTATAAGCCCTGTGGAGAAAGGAAATGACAAATAAACTATAAGCCCTGTGGAGAAAGGAAATGACAAATAAACTATAAGCCCTGTGGAGAAAGGAAATGACAAATAAACTATAAGCCCTGTGGAGAAAGGAAATGACAAATAAACTATAAGCCCTGTGGAGAAAGGAAATGACAAATAAACTATAAGCCCTGTGGAGAAAGGAAATGTCAAATAAACTATAAGCCGTGTGGAGAAAGGAAATGACAAATAAACTATAAGCCCTGTGAAGAAAGGAAATGACAAATAAACTATATATGGAAAATGAAGAAAAATATAAGATATTGTATGGTTAGTAACAAATTTAAGATAGATGTGTCATACATAAACCACGAAAAGAAACTTATATGTCAGCCTATTCAACAGTAGAACATTTGTAATAAGTTTGACCACCTGAAGTTCCATTGATTTAACCACTAGATTAGGAAGATTATTCCACAATCTGGTCATAGCTGAAATAAAACTTCTTGAATACTGTGTAATATTGAGTCTCATGGTGGAGTAAGAAAAGACTGTTAGAATTAACTGCATATATATTGATATAGCTTGTACAGGATGGTACTGTTTAGGAAGACCCGAATGCAAAGCATGATGGAAAATTATGGAAAATCTTATGCAACATTATGGAAAATCTTATGCAACAACACAGAGAAATATCTGAAGGACGGTGCAGAGATTAATATTCAGATCAGGAATGGGGAATTTAATATTATTATTATTATTAGAAATAAACTACAAGAGAATTTTAAGCACAATAATAATCTAAAATAAATCTTTTATATATAAACTATAAAAACTTCAAAATAATAAGAGGAGGAGAAACAAGATAGAAAAGTGTGCCCGAGTGTACCTTCAGACAAAAGAACTCAAACCTAAGACAGTGGAAGACCATGGTACAGAGGCTATAGCCCTACCCAAGACTAGAGAACAAAGGTTTGATTTTGGAGTGTCCTCCTAGAATAGCTGTTTACCATAGCTTAAGAGTCTCTTTTACCCTTACCAAGAGGAAAGTAGCCACTGAACAATTAAATTAGCCCCTTAAGTGAAGAAGAATTGTTTGGTAATCTCAGTGTTGTCAGGTGTATGAGAATAGAGGAGAATATGCAAAGAATAGGCCAGACTATTCGGTGTATGTGTAGGGAAAGGGAAAATAAGCTGTTACCAGAGAGAGGAATTCAATGTACTACTGTCTGGCCAGTCAAAAGACCCAATAACTCTCTAGCGATAGTATCTCAACGGGGGCCAGTGCCCTGGCCAACCTACTACCTCGAGTAAACCGTAAGTTTTTGTCCAGAAATTCAAGAAAAGAGTCAGCAGCTGAAGACCTGACAAAAGAACAAACAAGGTAGGCTACAATGAAAGAATTAAATATTTTCACAGGATATGTTGGTCACCGAAAATCTTAAAAAATCAAGGATGTTTTTGTGGAATTGAAGAAGAGAAAGACAGGAATTGCTTTATAAAAAGTAAAATCTCAATCAAGAATTACACAGAAAACTAGAATAATCTAGAATACGCATTTAATGTTTATTTATTTTTTTTTTTTTTAAGTCATGTTCGGGCTCGGGGAATATTATTTTATTCTAATGCAAAATGCAGTGAAACATCAGTAAATATGAAAAGTTCAAGTATGTGATTAAGATTAACATTTTGTAGGCAGGAAAGAAAAGATGAATAGATTATCAAGCGTGGAAATGATTCCTTCGGGACTATCAAGCCATGTTGGTTAGCATGATAAAAAATAAAAAAATAAATAAAATAACTGACGAACGGAATGATCAATAATTCTATTCTTGATCAATAATGCACACCTTTGCTTGTGTCAGTGTTTTTCTATATTATTAGTGCATTAATGACAAAGTGAATCTGCCATGCCTGAGCTGTGGCATAGGCATAAGAAAAATCCATTATATCTATTTCATATAATTTTCTTATTTTACCCTGATTGCATGAGTTACATTACTTATATTATTTATATTATTGACTAATGTAACTTTATGCACTCTGGTGATTTTGTTGACAAGGAGAGAGGTCAAAGTTGGTTGGCTGATTTGATGTGAAATGGCGCATTTTCAGTTACGGATGACACCATAAGAAAGGTAAATAAATAGCTTTTTCCCAGAAATACAACACTGAGAGAGAGAGAGAGAGAGAGAGAGAGAGAGAGAGAGAGAGAGAGAGAGAGAGAGAGAGAGAGAGAGAAGGGGATGGATGAAATGGAGAGAAGAGGTTGCAGAAGCCGCATTAGGCAACTGACCCTTTAATGTAGGGTTAACGTTGGGGAAGAAGAAGAAGAAGAAGAAGAAGAAGAAGAAGAAGAGAGAGAGAGAGAGAGAGAGAGAGAGAGAGAGAGAGAGAGAGAGAGAGAGAGAGAGAGAGAGAGTTCTAAACCTGTATACTATTACGCTACAAGAGAAAAGGGGTGGGTAACAAGGATTAAAAGAATACATAGGAAAGTAGAGCATTCTACATCATGAAGGTGAATGTCAGAAAAGATTGATCAGGCCAGTTGTGTGTGTCGTTACTCTAAAATTGTGTAAATACGCTTATACACATACCAGATATTTAATGTCAGAACGGTATCAAAATTAAGGAAATACTTTTTAAAAGTTTTATTTAGGCTATACACGACAGCTATAAAATTGTAGCATATGACAATTTTAGAGGTAAAGCATATCCTTTATCAAATTAATTTATAAAGAAAAATACAAACACAAAGTTTTTTTTATTTATAATTTCCGCTCACAACATAGCGATGTACAATACTTATAATATGAAGACTTAACAACACTCGTAAGTGACGAAAGAATAAATTTCTGTTTAAAGGTATATACTGCCAATACTAGTTCTCTGCTTGTCAACTGAGCTCTCGAATATAGTTCATTTATTTAATAAAGATATTTCGATATGGCTAGGGCTGTTGAGGCCTGATTGGTAACGTCTCTGGCTGGTGTTTGTCAGACGGGGGTTCGAGTCCTGCTCAGACTCGTTAGTTCCTTTAATGACTGCAACCTTACCATCCTTGTGAGCTAAGGTGGGGCATTTGGGGAAGTCTATAGGTCTATCTGCTGAGTCATCAGCAGCCACTGCCTTGCCCTCCTTGGTCCTAGCTTGGGTGGAGAGGAGGCTTGGGCGCTGATCATATAATATATGGTCAGTCTTTAGGGCATTGTCCTGATTGCTAGGGCAATGTCACTGTCCCTTGCCTCTGCCAGTCATGAGCGGCCTTTAAACCTTTAAATGTTATTGCGCAAATGCACAATCTTTAAAATCTTTGAAGTCACTCAACAGTTGACCATGATTTGGCAACACTGGAATTGGGGCGGGGTTTCGGACAGCCACACCCAAAGTGCCTTAATAGAGCAGGAAGAGTATAGGTTGCCCCAAGAGCTAGTTGACCAGCTGGTAATGCGTCTACTACTGCTTGGAGGCATTATTGCCATCCCCTCATGATAGTTCTTTTTATATTTTATTTAGATTTATCCAACCATACACTACTTGTATCAATATTACAATTAAAAGATTAGATCTAATCTTCTTCAACTTTCATATGGAAAACTTTATGTTAATCGTGGGTGATTAGATTTCCCTATGGAGAGATAAAATCCTACTTTTTTGCACGTAACTAACCCATATACAGCATAGTAATTACAAATAAAAGCATTGACAATGTCTATGCATCTTTTAACTTGTACTCTTAACACTTTCAGATTAGTTAAACTTTTCCTTATCTTCTACTAAACATAAAATAAAACTTCCCTATTTACTTTTACCGTAGGTTTTGGGTAAAAGAAGTTTCTGGAAAAGTTAGT
>NC_090743.1:14930794-14940794 GCF_036898095.1 Palaemon carinicauda
TTTTCATTTGGCTGATTTTACTATGTTACTATTCACTATCTTAATTACCCTGTGATATTCTGAATTATTTACAATTCTTCAAAAGGGACGTCTAAATATCTAGATAGATAGCACACACACGCACCTCCTCCCCATTTCATAAATGCATCCCGCTGTTTAGCAATTTGTGGGGGTGTGGCTTCCGAGTATATCTCTTTGGGTTCTCCCTTTCACCAGGAATGACTACACTTCTCCCCCTTGAGCGTAAGAGTATATATATATATATATATATATATATATATATATATATATAATATATATATAGGCCTATGTATATGTATATATATATATATATATATATATATATATATATATATATATATATATATATATATTATTAATTGATAAGTTACAAACCTAATTGGAAATGCTGCAGGATGCTATAAGGCCTGGGGCACCAACAAGGAAAATAGCCCAGCGAGGAAAGGAAACAAGGATAACTAAAGACTCTAAAAACAGTAACAACAATGATATAAATATTTCCTATATAAACTATAAAAACTTTAACAAAACAAGAGGAAGAGAAATTAGAAAAGTGTTCCCGAGTGTACCCTCTTCATTATATAGGGAAGATTGTGACTGAACGAATAATTTAAAAAATTAATTTTCTTTTTTTGCAGGTTGCGTCGTGACAAAGCTTGACCACAATGAAAACGACCAAACCTGAGGGTGATAAAATGACGAGAGGCCTATTAACAAAACCGAAAAGGTAGGTCTAACCATCTTTGGTTCTTTACGTGGTGATAGTTGATTTTCTCTCTTCTGGTCTGGTCTAGGTAAGGGCATAATGTTACAAATCCCATCATTGGTCATAGCTCTAATAAAAAAACAAAAAAAAAACTTGATGATTAGACTTATGGCTTCTAAGATCTAGACATATGGTCGTAATTTCAGGATATTTTTTTTAGAGTTTCTACTGGCAAGACATGACTACTCTTAGCGGGCTTAGTTTATTCACTTTCAACATTTAGTTTGAACAAATTCTGCTCTATATATATATATATATATATATATATATATATATATATATATATATATATATATATATATATATATATATAAAACCACAGACTTGTTCTTTATTATATAGGGAGATATATGTATGTATGTATATGTACACGGAAGCGACTGGGTCCAGCCCAAAATCTTTAACAAGCTGCGCCCACAAGAATCATGGTTGGCCGCTGTCATCTCACAGCTGATTCATGTAAACATAACAATAATATAAAACAAACTTTAGGTAATTATCATACTTTAATTGGGACATACGCGGCTAGCATGCGTAGCACATCCATGTATCACTTATACTCTTACAAACCGTATTCCTTTATGTATTAATTAATATATTAAACAAATAAACGAAGAGTTTTCCCAAAGGTACGAACAATTAAATCAGATACGTTACAGCGACCTCAAAGAATTTTGGCAAAGACGCAAAGTGCAGTCAGCCAATAAAGCGTAGCATGAGCAAATTAAACGTCGCAAGAGCTAAACAAATAAAGGATTTAAAGTACGTTTGTTTAGACGCAATGTCCCCAAGACGAGAGTGTGTGAAAGTTTGACACCGCAATAACACATTACGCCTACCCTGTTCCTCCGACCTCGTCATTGGAATGTTGTTTCATTTGTTTCGCTTCTGCTCAAACGAGTTTCTCTCCCATCTGGCTTCTGTTTTTGGTTCTTTCGCGGTCAAATTTCAGTCGTCGTTTTTAGTTGAAACGGGAGACAAAAGATAATGGGGAAGGAAGTCTAAGAGTGAAGCTAGGAACTCATTATAAGATTATGAAAACCCTTTAGCCCTTGGTGAAAATGGGGTAAGCGTGAAGAACGCATAGAGGAAGAAGTTGTCTAAACATTACGTGATGACGAAACAATTCTGAAATGTCATCTTTGAAAATTCCCTGGGAGCGTTGTATCTTTTCAATAACGATTCTCATCATAGTAGAGGATGGCAGCTTGGTTGACCAGAAGGCAAAAATGGTTGAGTCATTTCAACAGAGAGGGAGAGAAGGGTGGTTGGGCGCTCAATGAGACTATCACCGAGTATTCTCTCATCTTGGTGACAGTGTGACAGTCATCTGGACTAAGTTGCAACGCAGTCTAGCTAAACCTCTCAGTAATCTGATGTTATATGATAGACAAGTGTGTTTCTCTCTGTGTATATTTTGTGTAGCGTACAATACACTTGAGGATTTTCCTTGAAAGTACACCCTAACATAAGCAGCCCGTATGTAGTCATAACTTGAATGAAATACCTAACATTAATTGGATCATTGTCTTAAACTTATCTTTGTCTATTTTCAGCGAACGTTCTGTTAGAGGTATATGCTTCACAAACAGCAAACTTAAATATTACTAATTATAGTAAGGGTCCATTTCATGTGCTAAGAATTATTGGTGCTATTATAGTATGCTATCTACCGTCGAATTTCTATTATAGTATGCTATCTACCGTCGGATTTCTACTATAGTATGGTATCTACCACAAAGTATGTTATCTACCGTCAATGTTAATCCTCCTGTTTGATGAGGATTATCAAACAGATTACTCACCACCTGTATGTTATCCTCATTGGACTTTAATTAAAGTTTAATAATATTTATTGGCTAGACAACATGGGTGCATAATTATAAGCAGTTTTTAGGGAATTTTTTTTTTTTACAAATTTTTCAAAGCTCATCATACAACAATGTTACAAGTTAATCAAATTAAAAATCAAATATTAAAAAACTGAAAGAAAATAATCTATGAAAAATATTCAATCAAAAATTTATTCTACTACTGCTTGTAAACATATCTTACATCATTCAAGAAAGCAGGAAATACATCTTCGTCTTTTCTCAGAACTTTCCAATTGAAACCACCACACTACACACTTTCAGACACATTAAACCAATCAGTGACAGTATTAGGTGATTTCCCAATTAATTGTAAAGTTGTGTTAATTGGGGTCTCATTAACAAAATAATAAACCAATTCCAAAATTTCAGAAAGGGGTGGTAGATAGCAGAATCGGCGGTAGATAGCATACTATAATAGCACCGAATTATTATTATTATTATTATTATTATTATTATTATTATTACTTGCTAAGCTACAACCCTAGTTGGAAAAGCAGGATGCTATAAGCCCAGGGGTTCCAATAGGGAAAATAGCCCAGTGAGGAAGGGAAACAAGGAAAAATAAAACATTTTAAGACCAGCAACAACACCAAAACAATATAAACAATAAAATACTTTAACAAAAGGAAGAGGGATTAGAAGGAATAGTGTGCCCGAGTGTACCCTCAGGCAAGATAACTTTAACCCAAGACAGTGGAAGACTATGGTACAGAGGTTATGGTACTACCAAAGACCAGAGAACAAAGGTTTGATTTTGGAGTGTCTCTCTCCTGGAAGAGCTGCTTACCATAGAATACTATTTAATGACCTGACCATAAAGACGTTTAATATATATATATATATATATATATATATATATATATATATATATATATATATATATATATATATATATATATATATAATATATATATATATATATAGTGTGTGCGATTTCAATATTAAATTAGAAGCTTGTTGATACGACAGAACGTGATCATGTGCATATTCCTCTACTTTGCGGAATGCAAACTTTGAAATCCTGTCCAAGTAAAGTGTACGATAATCTTTCTTGTTCGCTTGAATCGGTGAATGATGAATCGGCCAAAATACATTTTGAATGCTTTTATTGTAAGTTTTATTTTCAAATATGTTCTCTAATTTTACCATTTACTATTCGTCACTTACCCTTTCTTCTTGACAAAAAACTACAAATTCACACGAATGGGGATTTTTTATAAGGCTTTGTTGTTCAATAAACATTATGAGGGTTAATCTTCTTTTTTTCCTTCCCCCCTCTCTCTCTCTCTCTCTCTCTCTCTCTCCTCTCTCTCTCTCTCTCTCTCTCTCTCTCTCTCTCTCTCTCTCTCTCTCTGTGTGTGATTGGTAGAGGAAGGACGTGCCAGAAGTGGCCGTGCGTTAACTTGTGTTTATTCCCTAGACCTAGACGATGAATGAAGCGAATGCAGTAGTCGCATTTCCTTCCAAATGGAGAGAGAGAGAGAGAGAGAGAGAGAGAGAGAGAGAGAGAGAGAGAGAGAGAGAGAGAGAGAGAGAGAGAGAGAGAAATTCATTGGACTCAGACCACAGGATATTGTACTTTTATTTGTTAAAATCTGGAAGGCTTAAGAAAGGAAATTATTTATCAGATTCGACTCCATTCTACCCCAAACCAACCTCTACTTTGCAATAACCTCACGACCAAATTTAAAGGCCCCAAACCCACGCGGTCGTTTCTGATAGCAGGTGGTCCAGGAGGAATCTCTAAATGCTTAGCATTGTTACACGCCCAACGTCCGTGGGTGAAGAAGGGCGGACGGGAGACTCCGGGCCACCAGAAGGACTTTGGGAAAGATTAGAATGAGGCAAACAATGGTGTCTAGTTGTTTCCAGTATCATTACGTAACTTTTGTTTGTTTGTGATGTGATGGATGTATTGATAAAGGATTTGTCTGTTGTTTCATTTGCATATAAAGCTTATTCGTTGTTGAAGAAATGACTAATAAACAACTGTAGCTTGGGAAGAAAACTGAGTATGGTGAATGAACTACTACAGGCTGAAGGTGTAACTGTTTTCTTGTTCCTGAGCTGGAAAAAGAGACCGGTGTCAATGCCTTTCAAATCACCAGTATTATAATTCATGAATAGAAGTGATCGCTGCTGCATTGAACATTATAAGAATCGCCCAGGCTCCCCTGGTATCTGAGTGCACTAATTCCAACGGCAGTGAATATTCTGTAAATTTTGTGGATAATCAATCATTAAAAACAGCACCGTCGTTCAATTAGTTCATTATGCATGTTGCCTCTTTTTTATATATATAATTCTGACCATCCTTTACATTCAGATCTTCCGGAACAGTTCCATCCTGTTTGCAATACTAGGTATGCAGTTAATTCTAATAGCCAGGCCTTCTCCATCACGAGGTTCAATACCATACAGTACTCTAGAAGTTTTATTCCAGCTGTGACCAAGTTGTGGAATGATCTTCCTAATCGGGTAGTTGAATCAGTAGAACTTCAAAAGTTCAAGGTTGCAGCAACTGTTTTTATGTTGTCCATTTATAGTTTATATATCAAATATCTGTTTTAATGTTGTTAATGTCTGTAAAATATTTTTTTCACCTTTTCATTACTTCTTATATTGTTTATTTCCTTATCTTCTTTCCTCACTGGGCTATTTTCCCCTGTTGGAGCCCTTGGGCTCATTGCATCTTGCTTTTCCAACTAGGGTTGTAGCTTAGATAATGATATTAATAATAATAATAATAATAATAATAATAATAATAATAATAACCGCTCTGCTTGTTGTATATTCCTGTTCTATCGCTCCCTTTCCATTTGATACAAACATGGCGGGTTTCCATTAACTTTGAACATCTCTTGTTCGCATCTGATGATTGTTAGTCACTAATCAACAGCCTAAATATCAGTGAAGACTACATGAGAAGACAATAAATGTTGTATTAAGTAACATTTTCCTGTTGGAATTGACGGTTTCACCCAGGTTTTTCGATGCTCTCAAATGGCTCAGGACGGGGAAGAGGTCGTTGATCCCAATTTACGAAATACCACGAGCTCTTTTTATGAACATTGCACACACCCATGCATATATATATATATATATATATATATATATATATATATATATATATATATATATATATATATATGTGTGTGTGTGTATATATATATATATATATATATATATATATATATTATATATATATACATATATATATATATATTATAAATTACATATATATATGTACTGTATATATGTATTATATATATATATATATATATATATATATATATATATATATATATATATATGTGTGTGTGTGTGTGTGTGTGTGTGTGTGAACAAATGTTAAACATTGAAATTAGTGTTGTCAAGAGAATTAGAATTCTTCGCTTATTTACAAATAATGATTATCACTTCCATCCTATAAACCCGCAAAACAAATCTTCAAACGTAAGTTATTTTCTTTAATAATTTAATTATGAAAAAGTGCGTAATGTCTCTTACAGGTCAAAATCAGGGTACTAGTTTTAGGAAGCTGGAGGTTTAGAAGTATATTAAGTTTTAGAATTTTCTTATAGTACTAAAGTATATACTTTGGTGAATTGAAATGAAAATACGATTCAAAATTCACATAGCAATATCAAGACCAACAGCATCAACACAGTTTGATAGCACAAGAAATGAATATGTTTGAAATCGTGTTAAAGCCATTGCTGACCGAAGGTACCCTTTTCATAAGTAAAACTCCGATGTATAAAAATGCAAGGGACATTTTTTCTTTTCTTACTGTACTGTAGATTTGTTAATACCCAAGTGAAAGACTTAAGAGTTACTAAAAGCTATGGGAATCCCTGTTTATCCACGGTTTGCCAACACTTCTAAGAGTTCTATTCGTCCCAGACTCTTCCTATCATTCGTTTCTTTTTGGGGAAATTTCCGCTTGAATGAATAACCCGGATATCCTCTAGGAACATTCCTTTTCTTGAAAGGCAATTTTTCTGATGTTCATGTTTCATCTCGAATGTGCACAAATTATGAGAATGAATTCATGTGGATATTAATCGCAAGTATTGCTTAAGTCTGGATGAAAGAGGAGACTAGAGAGTTAAACTCATGTCTATCTTAAGCCGGATTGAAAGTAATAAACTAGACCGTTAGGCTCATGGTGGTTTAAGTGAAAGAGGAGACTATAGGATTAGACTCATGTCTGTCCTAAGCCTGGATGTATGAGTAGACTAGTTCGTTAGGACGTGATTGTCTTAAATCTGGATAAAAGAAGGGACTCTCACCTCTCATCAAGAAATTATTCTTTATCGGAACTCGCCACAAACCATAGCATTTAATAGCATTTATGAACAAGCGGCAATGTATAATGAAGTCCAGAAGCCAACAATGAACATTGACATTTTCAGTCTATCAGCTAAAGCTCCTTGTCAGCTATAAGGCCTCGTGGATGCCCCCGCCCATCTACCCAGATATGGGCGTGGGTGGGGCAGTTGGCATGTTGTTTTTTTTTCGTAAGAGAACGGTCGCTGGGGGAAGCTGGTTTCAGAGGAAGACGCTGGTTTCACCGCTGGAATGCTCGGTATTATCGGTCAAGGGAGCGAAAGAAAGCGGTGATGGGATTCGGCCAGGTGTTACCTGCGATGAGGTTTTTAAATTTCAGTTGGCATAATTAGAGGGTCACGCTTTTAGATTGTTTATGTATTTATGGACGTGTATTGTGTGACTGTATGTACGTAATGCACTCGATTGCATGTGCTTGTTTATGCTTGAATGTATTTTACGTGATATATATATATATATATATATATATATATATATATATATATATATATATATATATATATATATATATGTGTGTGTGTGTGTGTGTGTGTGTCCGTAATGCATACACACACACACATATATATTTTTATGCATGTGTGTGTGCTTGCATTACGGACGAACGCACACACACACACATATATATATATATATATATATATATATATATATATATATATATATATATATATATATATATGTGTGTGTGTGTGTGTGTGTGTGTGTGTCTGTGTGTGTGTGTGCATGTATGTTTGTCGATGAATATCTCGAACCTTGAAGACTCGGACAAAGAGTAAAAAAAACATTGGTCTATTCACTAGTGAGATTTCAATTTGTATGGCATTCTTCCGTCTTCATAAATCAGAACATATTGATGTCTTACCTGATAAGTCTTACTCAATCACTTATTTACTTGCTGATTTTGACGTCTCAGTGTGACCCATGATCGCCTACACGGGCAACGGTCAATATTCTACACGTCAAAGGGCTTGAAACTTAATAACCACCCTTCTCTTTTGTCTGGGGCTTATATAGAAAGGCTTTGTATCAAATTCTTCATCAGATTTAAAAGAGTTTAAAGCAATGCGAGTGACATATGGATTTCTATAAGTTAGCCTTTTGCAAGGTGAAGTTATTTTATTTATTTCATAAACTTTCATAAAATATGGTGAGGTAATACGTGATCTCGACTGCAACAAGCCCTTTTAAGGTTACCGTGATATTTTATGCTTGCAGTGACTGTACAATGATTGTTTTATCTTTTATTATGAAATACACATTTATAATTTTACAATTTATAACAAATATACATCATAGTATATTTACATAATTAATTTTTTATTTTACATATAGTGTATTTATAATTGAAATTTTTACTATTTTTCTAAATATGTTTTTGAATAAAAAATATATCTAGTCGTGAATACTTTTTTAAATAGAAGTTTTAAAACCTATTTTATTTACAATAAACGCATTTATCATTCTGCTTTTAATATATTTAAGTAATTGCGGGTCAGTACTTGAAAATACTATGTATCATCCCATCCATATCCCTGCAATAAAATCAGCTATGTAGATTCTCTGACAATGGATTCCTCGAAAGCTAATGTAACTTTTTAATGGTTAGGCCTACAATGATTTAACGATGGTTATGTAAAGAGGATGACATATTTCCTATGCAATGTAATCAACCGAGATTAGGAACACATTCATGAAGAGAGAGAGAGAGAGAGAGAGAGAGAGAGAGAGAGAGAGAGAGAGAGAGAGAGAGAGAGAGATGATTGGTGTAGCCTCCTGCTATGTTGTCAATAACATAGATATAAATGTATCATAAATTGCACACACACTTATACATTATTAACAACAATGTTGCCCTTTAGGAGGACAATTCATTGAACTGGTGCTTGTGCTAACTTAACGCCAATCTCATTTGAAAATGCATGTTATATCCAGAACTTCAAGGATTATATTTGACTCGGCTAAAAATATACTGATTTTGCGCTGATGGAGCAAAGGAAACTTGCATCACGGGTGTAACTATACTCCTGTTTATCAATCATAGATAACTATTCCATTATCAAAATGAAAAACAAATAGGTCAGAGACAGGTGGTAAGTCTGATACTTTAATTAAACAACGGAGGAGCATTAACTTTTACGTATTAACATATATTAAGGGGTTATAAGTCCAGAACACTTCCCATACCTTGGTCTCGAGTAGAACAAAACACTGATAGAGATGCAACAGGCTGTTGCTAAGACTACTTTGTATTCTCGTGAGCGGTCGAGAATGACTCAGTACCGTGATAATCGAGAAGGGAATTTAGTCTGTCTAATAGACCGATGACCCTATGTAAAGGTTATTAATTTACGTTGACTTTCTAAGTTTTGTAATGCGTAGAGAGTGTCTTCTCTTAATATATGAATAGTTTCTAAAATAAAATGTAGATGAAAAATAATATAAAGATTTCAAAACAGAAAACATTCGCCCGCATGGCCCTATGTACATCAAAGCAAATCATTGTTCGTACATAAACACCTATGCTCCGGGAGGGAAATTTCCCTATACCTGCTGATATTTTTTAGGAAGGTGAACTCTAAGAATGAGCAATATCACCCGCTTTGCAACCTGACGTAAGAGTGATTTTCACCCAACGTTTCTCTTCGCATCGATCACTCAGAGGCTACAGGGTGGTAGTCAACGAGCCGCTATATCTTCCCTCGCATCTCGAGAAAGTTACGTCATCATTATTAAAGTAACGAGGCTCAAGATACAAAGAGAAAGAGAGAGAGAGAGAGGTATCGAATTACGATGGCAGCGAAATGAATAATGAATAACGACTAATCAGATATTTGTCAGATGTGTACGAATAAAGAAACTGCCAAGATACCCAGGAAGTAACCGGTGGCAGAGTCATGATCAGAATTTATGGCTGAGGTCAGTGCGCAGCCGTAGATTGCATTTGTTCTTTAGTCATGGTTGTCGTTAGTGTGGTCTGTATAGTCTG
>NC_090743.1:14945794-14953294 GCF_036898095.1 Palaemon carinicauda
AAGGCATTACCCAATCCTTGTCTGCATAGGACTGGGGAAGGGCTATGCCCCCTGGGTGCTGAAAAGAGAGAGGCTTGCACACACCGGGTATACGCGTAATCTCTGCCGAGTGAAGGCAGCCATTCTCTTGGATAAACACCTGGCCCTTGATCTTACCTTCCGATTACGAGCACTTCCTGCGAAGCTTCTCCTCTCCCTAGCGTTTCTTCTCATTCAGAGCTGCTCGCCGTCTTGATGCAAGTAATACATACATACATACATATATATATATATATATATATATATATATATATATATATATATATATATGTATATATATACATATATATATATATATATATATATATACAGTATATATATATATACATATATATATATATATATATATATACAATAATTTGTGATCAATTGTTTGGTGAAATAGTTTATTATTTACTTTCCTCGCTGGTCTATTGTTTTCCCTGTTGGAGCCCTTGGGCTTATAGCATTATGCTTTTCCAACTAGAGTTGTAGCTTAGCTAATAATAATAATAATAATAATAATAGACTAATTCCCCCTTGATCTTCCTTGCTTCTACAACAACAACAACAACAAATGCAGCCGTTTCTAGTCCATTGCAGGACAAATGCCTCAGACATGTCCTTATTCATACCTGGGGATTGACCAGTTTTCATCACCGCGCTGGGCATCTGTGGATTGGTGGTGATGGGAGACTTGTTTGATCGCTCACAGCAAACCAACCTAGTATGGTTGGCCCTGACTAGTACAGCTTTGCTGTACATGGCGATACACAAACCCTTTCACCACATTAAGGTATCCCCACGCAGAAATTCTATAACAAAGTGGTATATATCATTAATATTATAATTATAAATCAAGCTATAACCTTGATTGGAACAGCAGAATGCTAATTAGCCAAGGGTTCCACCAGGAAAATAGCCTGGTGAGGAAAGGATATAAGGAATAGCAACTTTAAACATCAGTACCAACGTTGAAATAGTTCAGTCTTATATAAGGTATAAAGAGAGACATGTCAACCTGTTCAATAGAAAATAAATCACCAATGCTTGAACTTGCGAGAGATGGATAGACAGGAAATGCATAGATAAATATATTAAAGAATGCTGCATGGCTTGCACAGAGACTTGCATCTTATTTCAATAGACAGACGGATAGATGAATTACAGATGTCTTCCAGTCTAGTTAGCTTCCTTACATCAGACACACAGATGTCACAGACGTGTGATACTTAAAAGTGTGAAATGTATGATTTTAAAATACATACTACAATGTATATTAGATGAACCGATAGCTTTATAGACATGGGATTCGTGGGTAAACACGAAACATGAGGATTATAGATTATTTGCATTGCATACAAAATACAAATAGAGAATACAGATAAGTGGATGGGAAATATATCAATGAATAAATACAAAATTCATAGGTTGATGATTATAAACTAATTGGATAGATTTATCTTGGATGGTTATATTCAAAGAACATGGGTGGATAAATATGAATATACTGCATGAGCGCGAAGAAAAGTGATATGTTGTGACATTTCGAAGCAGAATGGGCGGACAAAATAATGCACTTTTAAGCGACGAGAGAGAGAGAGAGAGAGAGAGAGAGAGAGAGAGAGAGAGAGAGAGAGAGAGAGAATACTCTAAATTAGAGTACCTATATAAACTACTTTAAATCAGCAACAGTTGGTGCGGAATTGAAAGGATAGCTGTCCTTTCAGAAATACGTATTAATGGTTGGGCGACTTCGACCAATGACTAACACCACATCAAAGTGCATAGCTTTACTCCTCAGCTCATGAGCATGGTGATAAGCCATGACGGATAATCTACAAGGTGCTGTTCTAAAAGCACAATTCCGTAGTCTAAGCAGGGAAGGATTGCAAGGATGATAATGCAAGCGATGAGGGTGATGACCATGAAAAACTGTGAAGGGTGATATGAAATAAAGAAATCTAAATAATGTGAAGACGGTAAAATAAATGGCAGGAAATTCTTAGTGTAAGTAAAAACTGTAAAAAACGGGTGTCAAAGACAAATATTTGTCACGAAGGGTAATCAATAATAACAATGTCGAATGAAATTTAATTTAAAGGACAGATGAAATATGTGTTGATATGTTTGCGGATGAGGTGGTACAGTAACATGGTGGCAGTTAGGATGACGTCGAACGGGAGTGGAGGATGGATATAGCGGGGGTAGACTCCCACACTTCTTCGATTACGCGTTCCCTATCCTGTCTGAATACAGAACCAGCTGTATGACTTGGCTTTTAGTGAGCTGTCGCAAACAATTATGATCTCTCTTCCTCTCTGACATAAGAACTTTTTTATTAGCACATCTCTCCGTAAGGCGATTTAGTTTACGTTCAAAATGTACGAAATGTACGTGTCTAGTTTATAGTACGAGGTTTCTTTGAACGTTAAGCAGGATTTTTCTAAGTAAGTCTTGTAGTCTTCTAATCTAACATTTATAGTAGTTTGGTACACCTTTAAAACGTGATGTAAATGTGTGTAATAGAGTTCTGGGGGGAAAGAAGGTAGTAGGTTGGCCAGGGCACTAGCCACCCGTTGAGATGCTACCGCTAGAGAGTTATGGGGTCCTTTGACTGGCCAGACAGTACTACATTGGAATCCTTCTCTCTGGTTACGGTTGTTTTTTCTTTGACTACACGTACACCAAATAGTCTGGCCTATTCTTTACATATTCTCCTTTGTCCTCATACACCTGACAACACCAAGATCACCAAACAATTCTTTTTCTCTGAAGGGGTTAACTATTGCACTGTAATTGCCCACTTTCCTTTTGGCAAGGGTAGAAGAGACTCTAGGTATGGTAAGCAGCTCTTCTAGGAGAAGGACACTCCAAAATCAAACCATTGTTCTGTAGTCTTGGGTAGTGCCTTAACTTCTGTACCATGGCCTTCCACTGTCTTGGGTTAGAGTTCTCTTGCTTGGGGGATCACTCAGGCACACTATTCTATCTGATTCTCTTCCTCATGTTTTGTTAAAGTTTTTATAGTTTATATAGGAAATATTCATTTTAATCTTGTCACTGTTCATACAATATTTTATTTTTACTTGTTTCCTTTCCTCACTGGGCTATTATCCTTGTTGGAGCTCCTGGGCTTAAAGTATTCTGCTTTTCCAACTAGAGCTGTAGCTTAGCAAGAAATAACAACAACAACAACAACAATAATAATAATAATAATAATAATAATAATAATAATAATAATAATAATAAAGTATGAAGGGAGCTTACAATATCCATCACAAACCAGCAAAATAAATGTCTATGTATCTACCAAGGCACTCCCCCCCCCCCCCCTTTTTGGGGTTAGCCGACGTAAAAAAGGGGTCTTCTCTTCGCTACGCCCAGCCTGACGAGGGATTCAGCTGAGTTTGGTGGTACTGCTATACACAGCATATCTACTAAATTGGTTATGTCTCGAATGAAATTTATCTTTACTCCTTTATATACAAAAGCCAAGAAATCTGTTGAATGAATAGGCCTACGTATTCAGTCTTTAGATGACACCCCCATACACTGTAGAGCATAATATTATTAACTACAACTTTAAGGTCGCGTTGAAGTTGAATGTAACCCGATATAGTTCGAGAGAAAAATCGAAGGTGAAGGATGATAATGCGGGTTCATGGACCATTCTCTCTCTCTCTCTCTCTCTCTCTCTCTCTCTCTCTCTCTCTCTCTCTCTCTCTCTCTCTCTCATATATATGTATAGGTTAGTCCTTTCACCCCCAAAGGACGTACCGGTACGTTCTTGCAAAACACTGTTAATTACATATTTTTGATAATTTTATGAGAAACTTCAGGCATTTTCCAAAAGAATGAGACCAACCTGACCTCTCTAGGACAAAAATTAAGCCTGTTAGAGCAATCTAAATAAATTTATAAAGCAAAATGTGCTCGAAATTTAACCTTATGGTGGGGGTAAAAGGGATCGGTCACCACTAAAAACGGAAAGCAAAAATGACTGAATAATGGACCACCCCATCTTAAGTGATTGCAAACCTGCCCGTCTAAAAATCTGGAAAACGGATGATGACGAAATGTCATGGCTTCTAAGAATGAGTGGTATGATCCTGTATTAAAGATGTAGGCACTGTACAATCACACGTCGTATGCGAATTGCATAATAATTTTCAATAAACTTGAAATGATATTAAGGATTATTTTGTCAAATAGGCGCATGATATTAAACAGAGATGACATGTTATTGATACGCGTATCATAGGAAATTACAAAAATAGGCCTACACTCTTGAATGCCAACGAAAGAAGAAAAAATTATGATAATATATATATATATATATATATATTATATATATATATATATATATATATATATATATATATATATATATATATATAATCTGAAATAGGCCTACGTTCTAGAATGCCAACGAAAGAAGAAAAAACTATGGTAATAAGATATAGGCTATAATAATAAATCAAAAATTCACAAAATAAATAAATATATCCGTGAAACTGAGATAGATAAATACCAATACTAATTATAAAGCTGAAAGCAACAAAGACGAAATTGTCATAGTGATAAGAATGTTTTTTTCCCTTTTTTTTCTTTTTTACATTCTGACAGAGGTGGAATTCAAAAGTATATTCATGAACACTAGTTTATGAATCGATCAAGTATAAATTACATCTGAACGTGGTTGTACCTCACATAATATACGTGTCTGGATTCAGCCTAGGTCGATGTGTTTGACCTTGAAGTGAATTCTGCGGTCTGGTCGATTTTTTCCCCGAGTTGTGGTCGATAGTATTTTTTAATAGGTTGATAATTCACTTGAAATATTCATTATTATTATTATTATTATTATTATTACTATTATTATTATTATTATTATTAAAGAGTAGGTAAGCAGTCATATTGATCATAGTCATTGACTTACAGAATCAATATTACAGACTTATGAATAAACCGAATAAATTTCATTATTATACACAGTGAATAGTAATAAATAAAAGTATACAAAAATGTATGCAATAAATGCAAATAAAGAATATATACTGTACAGAACTGATGGTGGGTTTAAATTTCTGAAATAAATAAAAAAAAAAACATTCTTAAATTCTATACTTGCAAGAGAGAAGAAGATGGATAGCCTACACGCGAACCCAGATCAGTCCATGACGTGTTTATGAAAGAATCCAGAATAGGGGAGCGTTCTTTTCTTAAAAGGAACTAGGACTCACAGAGAAATCCTTGTTCAAGGTTAAAAAAACAAATCGTGCACAGGCTAGAGAAAACTCTGAGACGAATTGAATTCTTTTCATGGCTGAAAAACTCTGTGTTTCCTCATATCGAAGATCTTTTGAACGAGTTTTTAAAATGCGCAAAGAACAGTAGCCTACGCTTGTAGTGTTGCGTGATACTATTTTATTGTAGGGCATTTGGGAAGTGTAAAAAGAAAGGATTGGAGAAATATTCTTGATGACTATACGTGATTATATAGTACATACGAGAGAGAGAGGGAGAGAGAGAGTGAGAGAGAGAGAGAGAGAGAGAGAGAGAGAGAGAGACTTTCTTGACTTATACAATAAGACTAATGCACTAATCCACTCATCTTTTCAGGCCTTTGAAACACACTTTTAATTCTCTCATTGTATTAGCGCTTAGGCCTATTAGTATCACGCAAGTTCTAGCCCATCCTGGTTTGGTTTGTTGCAAGATTCTATAGGATTTTATAGAATTTTTATAAGATAGGGAGAGACATTTTAGCCTGCCCAACACTGTCCTCTTGGATCATGAAAGAATGTGAAATAGATCAATATTGACACACAAAAAAAATGTCATCTTTTTGTGTTCCTCGTGGATTTTTTTTCTAAGAAAGTATGAAAGAAAGATTATTATTAGTAGTATTATTAGCTAAGCTACAACCCTAGTTAGAAAAGCAGGATGCCATAAGCTCAAGTGCTCCTACAAGGAAAAATACCCAGTGAACAGAAATAATGAAATATGTAAACTACATGAAAAATAATGAACAATTCTATTAGAATATTTTGATAATAGTGATAGCATTAAAATAAATCTTTCGTATATCAACTATAAAAACTTAAAAAAAAAAGAAAGAGGAAGAGAAATAAGATAGAATAGTGTGCCCAAGTGTATCCTTAAGTTAGAGAACTCTAAACTAAGACAGTTGAAGGCAGTGGTACAGAGGCTATGGCACTACCCAAGACTAGAGAACAAGGGTTTGATTTCGGAGTGTCTTTCTCCTAGAAGAGCTGCTTACCATAGCTAAAGAGACTCTTTTACCTTAGGAAGAAGAAAGTAGCTAACGAAGAATTTCAGAGAAGTTGTCAAGCTCTGGAGTGAATTGTTTAATAATCTCTGTATTGTCAGCTGTATGAAGACAGAGGAGAATGTAGAAAGAATAGGCCGGACTATTCGGTGTGTGTGTGAAAGCAAAAAAAAAAAAAAAATAAATAAAAAAAATGAGCCGTAACCAGACAGCAGGATCCAATGTCTTGCCAGTCAAAGGACCTAATAACTCTCTAGCGACAGTATCTGGACGAGCGGCTGATCCCCTGGCCAACCTACTACCTAATCAAGAATTTATATATAAAAAAAATAGTTTTCAATATTGCCCACAGCCTACCGTCCTTATGAGCCTATAGGTCTATCAGCTGAGTCATCAGCGACCACCGTTTGGTCTTCCTTGGTCCTAGCTTATTATTCCTGTGCTTGTACCGTTCGTGAACGACCTGTCTACTTCTAAAAATAGCGCAGGATGTTTTCAGCATGAATCTCTGAAGTCATCTCATCATAACCGGTCCCAGATGCGTTGAAGCGTCAAGTGTGCTGTGATGCTTCAGATGATGCAGAGTATTGTGAAGCGTTTAGTAAAGGTTTCAAAGCACTAAGGAAATGCTCAGGGAAGCAAAAATTGTCGTATTCTATTCTACCTTCTTTGCTTCCTTTTAACTTGTTTCCAGAGTAATGTACCTGGAAGAATGTGGATATATTATTCTACTTACAGTGAAATTATTAGAAAATATTAATAATAATAATAATAATAATAATAATAATAATAATAATAATAATTATTATTATTATTATTATTATTATTATTATTATTATTATTATGATAATAATAATAATAATAATAATAATAATAATTATTATTATTATTATTAGTATTATTATTATTAATATCATCATCATCATCATCATTAATATTATTATTATTATTATTATTATTAATATTATTATTATCATTACCATTATTATTATTATTACTATTATTATTATTATTATTATTATTATTATTATTATTATTATTATTATTATTATTATTATTATTATTATTAATGTAATTCGTGTTTAATTTGAAAAACGGCGGAAGTGATATTTTCCAAAAGAATGCATATCATTGGCATAATCTTTTTGTTCTGATTAAAGGAACATTTATTGCATATCACTCTGAGA
>NC_090743.1:14958294-14960794 GCF_036898095.1 Palaemon carinicauda
TAAGTCTCAAATAATTTATTTAATCTTATAGATTAATTAAAGAACAATTTTCCAGTCTCAAATTTGCCTAGTTATTTGTCCATTCATTAAACGTTTATTAAAAACTTCACGAACCAGGAATCTTATACTTGTGTCAAGTACCAACGAATGTAAGTCAGGAATCTTATACTTGTGTTAAGTACCATCGAATGTAAGTCAGTTACAGACTTCAACCTTGTCTAGTCTCTATACACCTGCACTGGCCTCCACTGTCCCAACCCGCAATATCATCTGGAACCTTGCGAATTGACAGCATGCACCAAAGTCAGATCAATACCTCTGACATTGTTCTTGGATGGGTCGTGTCTCAACACGAATGGAGAAAACTAAACTGGGGATAATATCGCATGCTATTTTTGCTGGCTGGTTTTGATATGGTAATGATTACCATATCAAAAATAGACAGCAAAAATAGCACGTGATCAAATGTGGTAGGTGACGTATCTCGGATTTCTTAAGAATAGCCATTTCTTGGGTTTTATTATTGATTTTTCCCTTTATTCTTTTGGATAAATCAGTATTAGTATTTTACTAGTTTTTTAGAAAAAAATATTAGCCTCTCTCTCTCTCTCTCTCTCTCTCTCTCTCTCTCTCTCTCTCTCTCTCTCTCTCTCTCTCTGTAAATTGTCCTTGACTCACATGTCTTTCTGATCAAATCAATGAGTTTCTGCTTATCTTCAAAAAATCTTCAATTTATTTCTATTTCTCGTGATCAATAAAGTAAAATATTCACCTCTTCCTTAAAAAAAAAAAAAAAAAATACAATAATAATGGACCAATGACGCTTCCCTTATCTATACCTTTTCCATAACAAAATAATCCTGTAACTCAGTTCACTCATTTTGTATTTCTATTTATAACCAAGGAAGTCTTTTATTCCGTCCAATGTTAAAACGATTATAAGGCTTACTTCTACATAATTTTAAATATGAAATTCGCCCAATGCCTCCCCCTTGTCCTTCTCTAGCCCTCAAGTAGAGCTATCTTCATTTGGGAGACTCCCTTTTCTCTCAGATAACGTTTAAGGAAACCCCCCCCCCCCTCCTCCTCCCGCCTCAGGGAATGAGTGATGCGAGATTTGCTACGCATCAAACAAGACGTGGACTATTTTGGCATGGTGGTGAATGCTTGCTTGCATACTTGGACTTGCTTGGAGCAATCACTATTTGGAATTAACCGGATGCCTTCTCTTTACCTGGAATCATCTGCGATAATGGTATGTCATTTAATGCCGCTGAGTAAAAACGAGTATATCTTGTTTTACTGAAGCATTATATATTATTTATGGATTACGTATGAAATCGAACTATTTTTACACAACTGCATATAAGTCAATATAACTTTCGTTTAAAGTTTCATAGTTCATATGATAATGCATCCAAACATAGCCATAACATTAATTTTTCATATTCAACAAAATTACTTTAAAGGTTTAAAGGCCACTCATGAATGGCAGAGGTAAGGGACAGTGACAATGCCCTAGCTGACAGGACAATGCCATAGAGACTGGCCATATATCATATGATCAGCTCCCAAGACCCCTCTTCGCCCAAACTAGGACCAGGGAGGGTCAGGCAATGGCTTCTGATGACTCAACAGGTAGACCTATAAGCTTCCTCAAACCAATCCACCCAACCCCATCCTTAGCTCTCAAGGATAGTGAGCTTGCAAACACTACACGATGCTATCGAGTTTGAGCGGGACTCGAACCCTAGTCTGGTGATCGTCAGGCATAAGCCTACTACCTAATAAATGCAAGTTTTCGCGGCCCGAGTATGAATCTAGAAAGCAATTGTTACAATAGCCATCAGTGGCCTAAACCCCTTTTCTGTTTATGGGGAGAAGAATTGCTTCAAAACCTTAATGAAGCACAAAATAAGAATGTAAAGACTATTGTAGTCACGCTTGGAATCGTTCTACTAACTTGCCATTCCAGTCCTGTTAACTATAATTGTTATGATTAATTCAAATCAAATTTTTTATTGATAAATTATTGTTTCATCGAAAAATTTTCGTTTGCGATAACAAAACCGCTCGAGATAAAGAAAAACGGATTGGGGTCTCCAGTGGTCGAATTACTCTTTAGTTTCGTTGTTTTTCTTTTGTTCTGAATTAATTTGATTTCCATTAATTCAAAACTAATGCCAGTGAAGGAGGTATTTTCGATGCAACTAACACCTCTAGGAAGGTTAGCTAAACCGGAAGAGCTAATGTCAGAATAGGCGTTGCTCTCCAGAATGAGGAGTGACCGACTGTGAATAAAAACCGGTCTTTGGAAGCTAGCTCCTTTCAAATTCGTATCATCGAGGTTTATTTATTTCTTGTTTATTAAGACGGACTCTACTTCTAAGCCAGTTTATTTTTCATCATAGGTTTTCTGTGTTATTTTCTGCTTAGGGATAAAGAAACTAATTGTATTTTTATTATCTGTTCTTAAAGTGATTTATTTTAATTGTTCATT
>NC_090743.1:14965794-14968294 GCF_036898095.1 Palaemon carinicauda
ATAGTTTTGAATAATAATAATAATAATAATAATAATAATAATAATAATAATAATAATAATAGTAATAATAATAATAATAATAATAAGGTAATGAAATGTAAAGAACTAGAACTTCCACTTTGTTTTTTCTTTAGAATTTTAATTTTTCTATTTTTTATTAATACGAGGAATATGAATAATAATATAGAACTAATATTATTACCTACCAAATATATTCTGATACGGACGGAATGAAACTGATGAGAAAGTTTGAAAGAAAACAGATGTTATTCTGGTATTAAAAAATGTAAATTAAAACATGATATTTTTTTAAGAGGAAAGGGATTAAATAAAGAAGAAGACAATGAGAAGGGAATGATAAATTATGTAGATGCAGAATCAATTGAGAGAGAGAGAGAGAGAGAGAGAGAGAGAGAGAGAGAGAGAGAGAGAGAGAGAGAGAGAGAGAGAGAGAGAGAGAGATTAGGGGGCTGTAGCAAATGTACCGTGGATTTATAAATTAAGTTCTGTTAAATTACGTTTGGCTAACATGGGTTGAAATTATAAAAAGAATATTTGTTTATATACCACATGTATATTTTTATATTTTAGGGTGGAGTGACCCTAAAGAGTTACAATTTTCCGGTTTCTTACAAAGTCGTTAGGGCTGGGGTCACAAGCCTCACACCTTAATTGACGTTCGCAGATGGAAATGTGCCAACTCAGCCATATTCAGTTAGAAAATTACATTTCTAATTCATTTCAGCTATGTAAATATGTTTAACTATTCGCCGAAAATGTTAGTGGAAAAACTGTTTAACAGTTTTCTATTAATTGCTTTTTATTTTCGTTACTATTATTATTATTATTATTATTATTATTATTATTATTATTATCTAAGCTACAACCCTAGTTGGAAAAGCAAGATGCTATAAGCCCAAGGGTTCCAACAGGGAAAAATAGCCCAGTAAGGAAAAGAAATAAGGAAATTGATAAACTACAAGAAAAGTAATGAATAATTAAAATGACATATTTAGGGAAAAGTAACTTGAAAGAAAAAAAATATTCTATACAACTGCATTGACAAACATTACTAAATAACCTGATAGTAGATTAGTAGATGGAGTAAAAAGTTACGAAATTTTCTAGCTTTCGAACACTCATACACACGCATGCATGCATACTCATACAAATACATATGTGTATGTTTCCATAGTTCACCAAACGTTCAGCTGGGCTCCACAGGGGACTAGGAGAGTTGGAAGACCCAGGCCTACATGGCTGAGGACTATGAAGCGTGGAGTAGGAGATGATGAATGGAGAAGTATTGAATTAAAAGCTCAAGATAGACACCACTGGCGAAATCTAACCGAGGCCCTTTGCGTCAATAGGCGTAGGAGGAGATTATGTGTGTAATATATGCATCACAAGCAAAGACCAGCGGAAGTGGAAAGAGTATGTTATCAGAATTTCATCCTTTATTACATATATCTTCAGATTACGCATTTAGTATAATCAAAACACACGTAAAAGATTCGTTTGGAAATGTTTTAGTAAAGTCGATGCAGGTTGCAAAAATAAATCTGACATAAAACTGCATAACACTAAATATAATGACCATATAAAACTTGTGACGTCCAACTATAATAAAAACTATGACATGAACCTAACAAAAGAACAACGTGACACTTACGTTACAAAAAAGAAAAAAAAAAGAAAAAAAAAACATGGCGTTTCAATTCTTACAAAAAGGAATTGTGCCATCTAGATTATAATAAGATGACTAAAAGGAAACAAGCACAGGAAATTGTTTAGGCTTTTTTGTTACCACCAAGAAACCTCTCCGTCGGAAAGAGACTTCATATCATCCTGGCAGAGCAATTTGATAAAACCTGTCGTTAGTTGCACTTTTCAATTTGCCTTCTTAATATCAGAAGCCGAAATTTAAGACTTGACATTCAGTAGTTTCCTCGCTCTCCATATTCGAAATTGTCGCTAAAAGACAAGGTAAGGACATCAGTTATTATTATTATTAGTAGTAGTAGTAGTAGTAGTAGTAGTAGTATTAGCTAAGTTACAACCCTAGTTGGAAAAGCAGGATGCTATAAGCCCAAGGGCTCCAACAGGGAAAAATAGCTCAGTGGGGAAAGGAAATAAGCAAATAAATAAACGATATAAGAAGTAATGAAAATCAAGATAAAATATTTTAAAAACATTAACAACATTAAAACAGATATTTGATATACAAACTATAAAAGAACTCATGTAAGCCTGTTCAACATAAAAACATTTGCAGCGAGTTTGAACTTTCGAAGTTAGGATCTTTGCATGTTGGTATTTCTGTAGCACTGCTCTTAGCATCCTGTTGTCGCTTAAAACTTGTAATTTGTCATTCAGTGCGCAAATAAATAATGTGGTAAGAATCGCAGGATATCATCTCTGAAACATTGCTTTTGGAGGTTTAAAGGTCACTTGTGAATGACAGAGGCAAGGAACAGTGACAATGCCCTGGCAAAGAAAT
>NC_090743.1:14975794-15090794 GCF_036898095.1 Palaemon carinicauda
TTTTTCCAATTAGGGTTGTAGCTTAACAAGTAATAATAATAATAATAATAATAATAATAATAACTTGAAATATGGATATTTATATTACAGCTAGCATCATCTTCAAGTTCACGCCCTGATATACAAACATATGCAGAACAAAAATTTACCCAGTTCGTACTTTCTTAAGCCTTTTCTCGCTTTGCTCTGAGTGATTGAAAATGAGATTGGCTAAATTATTGAATCTCTCTAGATTCGTCAAATTAAATGTTAATTCCCCGTGAGCTGTTGTTCCTTGTTTAGTCAGTTTCAGCTGAAATGTAACATGCATTTATACTCTTTAGCTAATTTTAAGCTGTGTTTAAATGCTAAGGGACTGGGCAGTTAAGATATATATATATATATATATATATATATATATATATATATATATATATATATATATATATATATCTATATATATATATATATATATATATATATATATATATATATATATATATGTAAGTGTTTGTAGCTTTAAATCCAATTAGTTATTGTTTCATATAAAGGATGGCCCGTAGTTATTGTCTCGTATAAAGGATTGCTCCTAGTTATTCTGTCCTTTATACAGGTTGCCCCACTCCCGACCAAAAAAAAAAAAAAAAAAAAAAAAAAAAAAATCCTGGATCGCTCCCTGATCCCCACTCTTTTACGCCACCGGTACTCTGACAGTGATTTGTAAATTTCTTACAGTAAATTTAAAGGTAACTCATGAATAGCAGAGGTTAGAGACAGTGACAAAGCCCCAACAGGATAATGCCCTAGAGACTGACCCTATATCCACATGATCAGTGACCAAGCCCCCTCTCCACCAAAGCTAGGACCAGGGAGGGATAGGCAATGGTTGTTGATGACTCAGCAGGTAGACCTATACTCTCCTCCAAACCCCACATTATTAGCTCACAAGTATGGCGAGGTTGCAGACACTGCAAGAAACTATAGAGTTTGAGTGTGACTATCTTCCGTTCAGCAGAACGCCAGGCAGGGACGTTTTCAATAGGCCACCACAACGTTTGTTTCAATGGCTAAAGTATATAACGTGCTTATATAGTAGTCTGGATAGCATTTGACATATAAAAGAAACTGTTTATATCGTCTTTGATCTGACATTCAATCTGGCACTGACAGCACGTAAATAATGAGACGAATTACTCTTCATAGACATTTTTCACTGCGGGTTAAAGATATAGAGGACTTCAAGCTAATGAGAAATAATTCATGATCTGTAAATCATAATAAAAAAAAGTGCATTTATGATTAACCACACAAGGCAAAGCAAATGCATACTATATGTAACATTTCAACAAAAGCTTGGAGTCATAAGATAACATGTAGTATAAGCTGTTTTCCTTATATTTCTAATCGATAAAATAAATTAATGTAAGGGGATAAATTCAGTATATATTATCCAAATTTATGTATCTTTTCCTGCTTTTGGATACAGTAAGCTGATGAATGATTATATCTTATATATACAGAATAGCCTGTTGAACTAGTTCATACAGCCAAGGGGCAAATCCTTAGGGGAAAAAAAACGCAAATAGCCTCATTAACTTTGTTAATCTTTTAACTCTTTTGCTAATTTGTGGCAGATGTCCCCCCAGTGTTCTAGAAACAGTATAGTGCATAATGGGATATTGTTTCATAAGGATTTCGTCCCTATTATCAAACCTTGTTCCACATTCTCACTGCTAGTTTTAAAAGGCGACATTTAATCGTGATGAAGAATGGCGTTTCATTTAATATTTTATCGCGTTCCCCCAAATATTACATTTTTGCTAAGCTAATATTTTTTTGTCTATCAATCGGTTGACATTGACCTTTGCTAACGTGAGTCTTTTCTTACACATCAGTATATTATTACACATATTTGGGTGGCTACTACGATAAAAGAAAAAAAAAACAGTGCACGTATCAAAGAATATGAAGTGTCTTGTAGTTAATGTGTTAAGTCGTTAAGAGAAATATTTCCCTAAAGAAAGAAATTACACATTGCATTGTGAAGCTCAGCGTGACATCAATGAGTATTTTTTTTTCTATAAATATATTATTAATTAGAACTAACGATGCACTTTGATTCGGGATCTTGCTCAATGTTCTTATCATTATCCCAATGCAAACAATAACTATTTAAGAAAAAATAATTGACTTAATTCTGAATTTCTGAGCCTTATCAAGGTTAGAGTTTAGATATTTAGTCTTAGTCAAGGAAACAGTTTGTGGTAAATGCATGCGAGAGTTAACGATTTAACATTGTCATTCCATAAGCACTGTTTGCTCTTTTCCACAAATTCCTTTGAAATTTCAAGCCATTCTATACCTTTCTGATGGCTCTGTCACCACTCATATAAATAGTTTACACAATGTACTTATTCAAAGTTTGGACATACAACTTTCGAAGTTTTACTATAGCCGGCAAGTTGCCCAAACTCGCAATTGCGAACAAACCACAAACCCGCTACGTGTGACTGTTGCTCAATTCATCATCTGTTAAGATTTCATGAACGTTTTCTGAAACTGCAACGGCAGATGCTTTCATAACACATTTATGTATGCTATATAACCTCAAATATTCAGCAAATGACAAATGCTGACATGCAAATACGTAAACTTATATGGGAAAGCTCTTGTGACTCTGTTATGGACGTGGAAATTAAATGCATGCCTTATAGCAAATATGTCGATGGATATACTTATTTAAATTTATAAATTTCTTCAAACACAGCTAATGATTTCTTGTGTTACACAAGAAGTCCTTGGGTACGACGAGATCTGCTTAAGAAACAGCAAACTTCTTCTACCATTTAGCTGTTGTTTACGAAAATATGGCAGGAATCACGCCGACTTGCGAGGATATAGGGGTTCGTTAATTACTGACTTGTGCAGCTTGTTTTTTAATTGATTCTGACATTTAGGTCACGTTGGTGAATCGTATGTATTATATCTTTAGTTTTAACTGTTTGAAGTTACTAATAAATGCACAGTCCGGTTTAGACGAAGCTAACCAAAAGTCCTCCACCGGTGGCCGTAGTTTGATATGTTTACATGTCTTACCGGTTACCATGTAACACTTAATCTTAATTCTTTTAATAAGTATCATTCAACAAAATCCAATTTTGTTTTACCTAATAATTGACTGCTATTTGCCACAATTATATCCATAGGCATATGTATTCTACCCATAGATTTAATTATATAATGTAGACATGTGACTAGGTGTAATAAGTCGAAGTAATTTTGTGAAGCTAACCAAGCTTTTAGAATATCAATACACATTTAAAGATTACGTGTTGTTGGTTGTATTATAAACAGGTCTCCTATTTCATCCTATCTGCTCCCCATTGAAAAGTGTGGAATAAAAGTTGTTCAAGGCATCTTGAAACCTCGGAAAATTACCTCAATGATACCATAAATTGAATTAGGACACATTTCTGTTATTTTCTCCATATAAAGTATATCATGGACAAAAGAGGGGGTGTATGTATGATAGCGGCCACCTGTATTTATAATTATGACTAACTTAGAATACAGCAGTGTAAGGGAGGTCGTAGGGGCCGTTATCCCCCGTTAAGTATGTAGGTAAGGACACGGGTTGTACGTTAGGTTGGGGGAAAAGTTTAGGTTAGTTACTGACCATTTTTAATCAGCACATGTAGAACTGGCCGCTGTTGTACAAAGGCTCCCAAAAGATGAACGTGCGATAGGATGTTTAGCAAATAGAAATTTGATGTGAGCTTAGGGGCTCATACTCCTATCCCTGGTTAGTATAGTTATGGTGGTCTGTCAGTTTATATAGTGATAACTTAGGCTATGATATGTCCATCTTATTTCTTTACAATTTTTAGTATACAGGTGAACACAAAATGAGATTGAAACTCCTATTTGGAGCCTTTGTATGTTAGCGGCCAGTTCCTCATGAGTTGATTGAAAATGGACATCAACTAACCTAAACTTTCCCCCATAACCTAACCTACAAGCCGTGCCCTTACATACATACCTAACAGGGGACCTAACGCCTCCTGCGACCCCTCTTACACTGCCGTATTCTAAGTTAGCCATAATAATACATACAGGTGGTTGCTATCATACATACACCCCCTCCTATTTTCTGTGATGCTAATATCAGATTTGGTTATGATTGACCCACCTTATGTGGAACATGGGCTGCCCCCAATCAAAGCCCAAAAGACTAAAGGCTCGTCCTGTGACACCAGTGCTAGTGAGTAAAGCTCCGGCAATTTTCGGTTTTATGTCTTAAGTTGGGTGTTTTTGCCTCCATGGCCGAACATGCATGTCAGCCCGGAGCCGGGTGTTACCCAGTGCATCGCCCCTGACTCGGCTACCCATGATTACCACCCATTCCTGTGTCGCAGGGCCCTGTTAGTACCTAGGCTACCCCTTCCCGCATGACAGTGTTCCCCAGTGTTGTGGTTCCTGTTAGAGCAACCTTTGCAGCTTCTCCCCTGGAGTGGCATTATCAATGGTTTGTGACAGGACCAACTGTGGTATTAGTTCTTGGTTATCTGTTTTCCTTGAGGAACCCATTTTTCAATATTAAACTTACCCGATAATCATGTAGCTGTCAACTCCGTTGCCCGACAGAATTCTATGGAGGGATACGCCAGCTATCACAATACTAGAAGGGGGTGTACTTACCAGCGCCACCTGTGGCCAGGTACTATAGTACTTCTTGTTGACACCTCCTCAATTTTTCCTCTGTCGTGCTTCCGGCAAGACGTTCTGGGATACGCTTATGATCTTCGAGTATTTTCACGGCTTTTGGTGAAGTATTCTCTCAGATTTCGGCTGTCGCTTTACTGGAAACCTTCTTATATTAGCTTAGATAGCTTTTATATAGTCCTGATTAACGGTTAACGATCTTTTGCTTGATTTTGGAACCCCACTTGGCTAACTCTTTGGATTCAAGATGTCTGACATTTCGCAAGCCCCCTCCCATAGGCGATGTAGGTCTTGCAATAGGCGTATTCCGAAGGCCTCGGTAGATCCTCACACCGCTTGTTCTGACTGTAGGGATAGGCCCTGTCAGTTAGAAAATCGATGTGAGGAATGCGCCGGACTTTCGGAACTTGATTTTGTCCGTCTTTTGAAATATTCAACTAAGTTAGAGAGAGGCAGAGTTAGGAGGAGTTCTTCTCACTCTTCACTTTTTTCCTCACCTCATGATCCCCTACCTTTTCCTACCCCTGTAGTGGCTACCCCCGAACCTACTATTTGCCCTCAGCCTGATATGTCTGTTGTGTTGCGTGCTATTCAGGCCTTAGGCGATAAAGTAGAGTCAGTGGTTAGCGATCATAAGTCTCTTATGGCCGAAGTCAAGGAGCTTAAGGTCAAGAGTGCAGTGGGTGGTATTAGTGCCAGTGCTGTGACGAGTGCTAGTGTCAGTGCAGTGCCAAGTGCTAGTGTCAGTGTCAGTGTGGTGCGTGAGGATACTTCTGTGCGCGCCAGTCGTCCTCCCAGTCCGGGACCTCTTGCAAGCTCCCATGCCCAGGGGAGAAGCAATGTCGAAGGGCAAAAGGGTTCGGCAGGCCTTGATCGGCGCACAGAAGTATCCTCGGTGGTTGCGGGCGTGTCTTCCAGAGACCGTCACTCCCACCTGCAGACGATTGAGCCCGTCTTTTACTCGTCCGCTGATCAATTGTCAGGGAAGAAACGCTGGACTCAGGTCTCTAGACCACTCAAACGCAGAGTCCAGTACGCGAGCGCTCAACCGGGCTGCAGTCATTGGCTCAGCTCTGACTCGCCACAGTCATCAGTCGACTGCACTCCGCCCAAGAGGAGTAAGGTTCTGCCGCAACAGATCTCTGCTGTTCAGGCTTTGCCTCAGCAGACCGTAGTGTCTGCCGACCCCAAGTTGTCTCTTCTGCAGTCCATGCAGTCACAACTTTCGGTCTTGATGCGTGAGTGTCGAGCTGAGAAGGTTGCGCCTCCGCCTCCGCCTGCACTTGCTCCGCCTGCGCTCGCTCCGCCTGCGCTCGCTCCGCCTGACCGCAGTACCACCTGCCAGGCGTACGATGTTGAGCCACGTTCTGAGTTTACTGTTCCCAGTGGTGTTCAGCCTCCGCCTTCCTTAAGGCAACCTCAGCAATGGGATCAGGAGGCTTATACCCCTCTTCCTCCGCTTCCACTTGCTGCTCCACCAGTGATGCAACACTCAGTCGAGGTACAACAACCTCTCCCAACCATGAGTCAGTCTCCTCAGCTCTCGCTGCAGCGAGCTCAACCCTCCTCTAGGCAAGCACCACAACACCTTAGCCTTGCGCCTCAGGAGCCTCAACTGGCGAGACATTTACTTTGTTCTGCGCAGCCTCTATCTCATCGCTCTCCGCTCACACCACAGGAACAGGAACTTACTACTCCGCTTCCGCCAACCTCTCAGCAAGCTCAACCCTTGAGTTCAGCCACTCATGACAGGAGTCAGCCTCCTCCACCCATGCGCCTTCCTTCTGCTTCTGCTTTTGTTCAGCCTTTGCAGTCTGAGCCTCAGGTGTTCCCTCAACAGAGTCTTGAAGAGGAAACCACTAATATTGATGTTCCAGCTCGTACTGACTCTGCTGTTCAGCATTCCTGTCCGATCTCTTCGCTACACTCTGGTGATGAGGCGTCTGATGATGAGGCGGCACACCTGGATCCCTCATCAGACGTGGATGAATCCAAGCCTTCTCCACAGTCTATTGACTTTCGTAAGGTCTTGGCTCTGCTTAGGGAGGTATACCCAGACCACTTTGTCTGCTATTCCCCGCTCTCCACCGTCTGAGTTTTCGCTGGGCATGCAGCCAGCTAAGTCGACCTATACTAAGCTAGTCCTAGCAAGGTCCTCTAAGAGAGCGTTAAGGATCTTAGGGGAGTGGCTGCAGACTAAGCAACACCTTGGCAAGACTTCTTTCATGTTTCCTCCGACTAAGCTCACTTCTAAAGCGAGCGTTTGGTATGCCACAGGAGGGGAACCAGGCTTGGGAGTACCTGCCTCTGCCCAGGCTGACTTCTCAAGTCTGGTAGACTCGCCTCGTAGAACTGCAATGAGGCGCTCTAAGGTTTGCTGGACCTTCTCAGACCTTGATCACTTCCTGAAGGGAGTTTTTAGAGCATTTGAGATGTTCAACTTTCTAGACTGGTGCCTGGGGGCCCTCAGCAAGAAGACCTCCCCTGCGGACAAGGATTCTGCCATGCTATTAATGTCCTGCATGGATAAGGCCATTAGAGATGGATCTGGCGAGCTTGCGTCGATGTTTGTATCAGGGGTTCTTAAGAAAATGGAACAGCTTTGTACCTTCCTTTCCTCCAGCATTACACCTTGTCAAAGGTCACAACTCCTTTTCGCTCCGCTCTCGAAGTTCCTCTTCCCCGAAGAGCTGGTTAAGGACTTGTCTGCTGCCCTGATACAAAAGGACACACATGATCTTGTAGCCTCATCGGCTCGTAAGTCTAAGGTTGCTACCTCTGTCCCCAGGACTTATCGCACCCCAGTGGCTGATACTCCTGCTACGAGGTTCATACCGCCCTTTCGTGGTAGAGCCCCCAGCCGAGGAAGCTCCCGTCCAGACTCTTCCAGGAGCAAGTCTAGGAAAGGCTCCAAGGCCTCTAAAGGAAAAAACTGACTCTCCGCATCTCCAGACAGCAGTAGGAGCCAGACTCAAGAGCTTCTGGCAAGCCTGGGAAAAGAGAGGTGCAGACGCCCAGTCTGTCAGTTGGCTGAGGGAGGGTTACAGGATTCCATTCTGCCTCAAACCCCCTCTGTCCACATCTCCCATCAACCTCTCTCCCAACTACAAAGAAGAGGACAAGAGGCTAGCGTTGCACCAGGAGGTGTCGCTACTTGTGCAGAAGAAGGCAGTGGTTATAGTCCGGGACCATCAATCCCCGGGCTTCTACAACCGTCTCTTTCTGGTGGCCAAGAAGACAGGAGGTTGGAGACCGGTGCTGGACGTCAGCGCGCTCAATGCGTATGTCACCAAGCAGACGTTCACGATGGAGACGACGAAGTCGGTCCTAGCAGCGGTCAGGCAGGAGGACTGGATGGTCTCGTTGCACTTGAAAGATGCCTACTTTCACGTTCCTATTCATCCAGACTCCCAACCTTTCCTGAGATTCGTTTTTGGAAAGGTTGTCTACCAATTTCAAGCCCTGTGTTTTGGCCTAAGCACAGCTCCTATGGTGTTCACGCATCTGATGAGGAATATAGCAAAATTCCTCCACTTATCGGACATCAGAGCCTCCCTCTACTTAGACGACTGGCTGTTGAGAGCCTCCACGAGTCGTCGCTGTCTGGAGAGTCTCAACTGGACTTTGGACTTAATCAGAGAACTGGGTCTGTTAGTCAACACAGAAAAGTCTCAGCTCATTCCCTCCCAATCCATTGTGTACCTGGGAATGGAGATTCGGAGTCAGGATTTTCGGGCTTTTCCATCGGCCCCCAGGATAAGCCAAGCCCTAGAGTGCATCATGAGCATGCTGAAGAGGAGCAGTTGCTCGGTGAGACAGTGGATGAGTCTCACAGGGACCCTTTCATCACTGGCCCTGTTCGTCGAGCTAGGGAGACTCCACCTCCGCCCTCTTCAATTCCATCTTGCAGCTCATTGGGACAAGGGTTCGACTCTCGAAGCAGTCTCTATCCCAGTCACCAAAGAGATGAAGACCACTCTCTTGTGGTGGAAGCACAATCTCCTTCTCAGGGAGGGCCTATCGTTGGCTATTCAGACCCCCAATCTTCATCTCTTCTCAGATGCATCGGACTCGGGCTGGGGTGCAACCTTGAACGGACGGGAATGCTCGGGAACGTGGAACGAGGAACAGGGAACGCTCCACATCAACTGCAAGGAGCTACTAGCAGTTCATTTAGCCCTGCTGAACTTCAAGTCCCTCCTGCTAGGCAAAGTGGTGGAGGTGAACTCAGACAACACCACAGCCTTGGCTTACATCTCCAAGCAAGGAGGGACCCATTCGAGGAGCCTATACGAGATAGCAAGGGACCTCCTCATTTGGTCAAGAAGTCAAAACCTCACTTTAGTCACGAGGTTCATTCAGGGCAATATGAACGTCTCAGCAGATCGCCTAAGCAGAAGGAATCAGGTCATTCCCACGGAATGGACCCTCCACAAGAGTGTGTGCAACAGGCTTTGGACCTTGTGGGGTCAACCTACCATAGATCTGTTTGCCACCTCCATAACCAAGAGACTTCCGCTGTACTGTTCCCCAGTTCCAGACCCTGCAGCAGTTCATGTGGATGCTTTTCTACTGAACTGGTCCCATCTCGACCTTTACGCATTCCCACCGTTCAAGATAATAAACAAAGTTCTGCAGAAATTCATCTCGCACGAAGGGACACGGCTGACGCTGGTTGCTCCCCTTTGGCCTGCAAGAGAATGGTTCACAGAGGTACTTCAATGGCTAGTCGACATCCCCAGGACTCTACCTCTAAGAGTGGACCTTCTACGTCAACCTCACGTAGACAGGTTGCACCCAAACCTCCACGCTCTTCGGCTGACTGCCTTCAGACTGTCGAAAGATTCGCTAGAGCTAGAGGCTTTTCGAAGGAGGCAGCCAGTGCGATTGCCAGAGCAAGAAGGGTTTCCACTCGTAGAGTCTACCAATCTAAGTGGGAAGTCTTCCGGAGCTGGTGTAGAGCCAATTCAGTATCCTCTACCAATACCTCTGTGACCCAAATAGCTGACTTCCTTTTACACCTTAGGAATGAGAGATCCCTTTCAGCCCCTACGATTAAAGGGTATAGGAGTATGTTGGCTTCAGTTCTCCGCCACAGAGGTTTGGACCTTTCTTCCAACAAGGACCTTCAAGACATCCTTAAGTCTTTTGAGACGTCTAAAGAGCGTCGTCTATCCACTCCAGGCTGGAACCTAGACGTGGTCTTAAGGTTCCTTATGTCACCTAGGTTCGAACCTCTCCAGTCAGCTTCCTTCAAGGACCTTACCCTCAAGACTCTTTTTCTCGTCTGCCTTGCAACAGCTAAGAGAGTCAGTGAGGTTCATGCCTTCAGCAAGAACATTGGTTTCACGACCGAATCTGCAACATGTTCTTTTCAGCTCGGATTCCTAGCAAAGAACGAACTTCCTTCACGTCCTTGGCCTAGATCGTTTGAAATACCTAGCCTCTCCAACATGGTAGGTAACGAACTAGAGAGAGTTCTTTGCCCTGTCAGAGCTCTCAAGTATTATCTTAATAGGTCTAAACCTATTCGAGGACAGTCAGAAGCCTTATGGTGCGCCATCAAGAAACCTTCGAGGCCCATGTCCAAGAACGGGGTTTCGTATTATATAAGGCTTCTGATTAGAGAAGCCCATTCTCACTTAAAGGAGGAAGACCTTGCATTGCTGAAGGTAAGGACCCACGAAGTTAGAGCCGTAGCTACTTCGATGGCCTTTAATAAAAACCGTTATCTGCAGAGCATAATGGATGCAACCTATTGGAGGAGCAAGTCAGTGTTTGCATCATTTTATCTTAAAGATGTCCAGTCTCTTTACGAGAACTGCTACACCCTGGGACCATTCGTAGCAGCGAGTGCAGTAGTAGGTGAGGGCTCAGCCACTACATTCCCTTAATCCCATAACCTTTTTTAACCTTTCTCTTGAATGCTTTTATTGTTGTTTTTATGGTTGTTACGGTAGGCTAAGAAGCCTTCCGCATCCTTTTGATTTGGCGGGTGGTCAATTCATTCTTGAGAAGCGCCTGGGTTAGAAGTTATGTAGAGGTCCTTTAGTAGGGGTTGCAGCCCTATATACTTTAGCACCTTTGAGTTGATTCAGCCTCCAAGAGGAACGCTGCGCTCAGTAAGGAAGACGAACTTAAAAAAGAGGCAGAGTAACGGTTCAATTCGACTTCCTTACCAGGTACTTATTATTTCATTGTTATTTGAGATAACTGTTATATGAAATATGGGATACTTAGCTATCCTTTAATCTTGTACACTGGTTTTCACCCACCCCCCTGGGTGTGAATCAGCTACATGATTATCGGGTAAGTTTAATATTGAAAAATGTTATTTTTATTAGTAAAATAAATTTTTGAATATACTTACCCGATAATCATGATTTAATCGACCCTCCCTTCCTCCCCATAGAGAACCAGTGGACCGAGGAAAAATTGAGGAGGTGTCAACAAGAAGTACTATAGTACCTGGCCACAGGTGGCGCTGGTAAGTACACCCCCTTCTAGTATTGTGATAGCTGGCGTATCCCTCCATAGAATTCTGTCGGGCAACGGAGTTGACAGCTACATGATTATCGGGTAAGTATATTCAAAAATTTATTTTACTAATAAAAATAACATTTTCCTTGGTCACCTTTAGACACTCGTGCTAGTCAAGTATCCTTTAGCTGCCAATTGTATGTGCCCACTCCCTGCATCCGTTCTAGGAAGTGCCGTTTACATCTTGGTATCTTCTTAAAAGGTATTTCATCACACCTCCTGAGTACTTTTCTCCCAGGTGCTGTTTGGGTACTTACTGGTGTAGCACAGAATCCCCCCCCCCCCCCCCCCCCCCCCCCGGGAAAATTAGCCTAGGACGGATTTCCCCCCGGGTATAGCAGCCGGGGCGGTTATTCCCCCTAGGGGAATTTCTGACTCAGGATGTTTTTTCCCCTATAGGCCACATCCCCCTCTTACATAGAAGCTAATTTAATGAATTGCATAATCGACGGTAAGTTTGACAAAATAATAGGAATTTTTTTCACATCGGAATCATAAGTTTACGTAGTCTGGTAATTTACTGGTACTTGTGTATAGTACTAATAATGTGTTGAATTTATAATGCAGTACTCACTGATAGTATGTAGGCAGCACATCATAATGTTATACCATGTCAGTTATGATCCGTAGTTACTTATACCATGTCATTATTGTCTAAGTTGGAGTCAAAGGCAGTTTCAGACACCAATGGTGATGCCTCATTATACTTGTCATAATCAGATTATCAGAATCATGGTAAAAAAAAAAAAAAAAAAGTCTATCAGAGGGCTTGATAAAACGTTCTTAAAAGTCAATTAAAAGTAACAAATTTTTGAAGTGTTAATTCATTGTATCCTTTTTCTTTTGGATTGTGGGATTGGATTATACTTAAGACAACTCCATGAGGCCTTATAAATTTGAGTTCTAAGGCAGGCAGTGTGGCACTATTCAATACACGATTCGCCCTCGACCACTTCGCGTCCATTCTTGACCTACCCATGTCCCAAGAATGTCATCCTCCTTTGCCTTAAGTGTTGCATGAAGCGTTGTAATTGCATCTTCGTCCATATACTGTATTTTTAAACATTTAAGTGCTTGTCTTTTCATGACAAGCATGTCGGAAAGCTTCTCTGGTTTTGTCTCTATTTCATCTTCTGTGACTCTTCTCCTTCTGCTTCCACCCTTCTGACAGTTTTCTCATCTACAAACATGAGTAAAATTACTTTCTCTTCTGGTGAAATGTGTAGAACTCCCGTTTGTTCAGGATATTGCTGCTGCTCATTCACAGATGCGTTGCACGGTTCTGCTCCAGTGATGTCATCTTCTTGTCTTAAACTGTTTGTATCATTTTGTTTTTACACCTTTAAATTCACTATGTGGTACAAGTTTTTTATCTATTTGATGCAACGTTTTTCAATTTTGCGCATCCTTTGCTCAGAAGAGAAGCAACTTCATACGGGCCTATGTACTTTGCTTCTAGTTTTCCTCTCATTCGGTGATTTTTGTTTTTGTTTCTTAATAGTACTAATGAGCCCTCAACTATTTCATTGTACTTAGATGTGTCTTACATCATAGTTCTTCCTTTGTCTGTCTTGCACTTTAGCTATATTCATGGTTATTTTTTAATCAGCTGCCTTTTTTCTGACACCACTCTCTCTGTTAGCTCTTTAACAGTCTACTGTCATTACCCTAGTTCCTACCTCCTCACATGACTCAGTATCTAGGTAGACTGGAAGCTTGGGATCTATCCTAAACATTGCAGTGTTAGGAGTAACACCAGTGCTGGCATAATCTGAAGTACGATATCTGAATAGGATTCTCTTTATGCGCAGATCCCAATCGTTCTGTTTTTCATTAACACATTTGATAAAAGCTCTTTCGAGGGTTTGATTAAATCTTTCCTGCAATCTGTTTGTGGATGATAGGCTGAAGCAATTCTGTGATCTATCTTTAACTTGGCACATATGATATCATATGATATGGTAATCACTAACAAGTTCTTTGATGCCCTTAAAATAATACTTTGTAGTAATTCTTCCAATTGTATGGTATGTGGTAAGTGAGCTTCTCCATATTCTGACGTAGCTGTTCCCACTGCCACTGCTCGAAAAACTGTAAAGCATATTGGCACCTAGTGATTGTAGTTTATAACACCAGAGGGGTGGGGGAAATCTTGGCCCAGAGGGGGAAATATCCTGGCACAAAATTCACCCAGGGGATATATATCCTGGGCCATATTTCCCTTGGGGCAAATTTTAGACGGGAAAACAGGCTGTTACACTTACTTATTCATCAGAGGTAAGTTGAAGGGGTAGAGGGTACTTACTTACTTACTTGGAGAAATGTTCTTTGATTAGTTCATCATCACAGTATAGAGGAGCTAGATTTAGTACTGTACTTTACCTGGGTAAACATGAAATTTCCTTTCCCTCTTTCGGCTTGCTTCAGCTTGTGTTCAAATAGGTTGATCACTCCAAATTTCATGTAGTGTCGGGTGACTTCTGGCAGCCTCAGGTAGCAGCTTCCTTCCATTTGCCTTTGATCAAGGTCTGGGCGTGGACATGGTTTTTTGAGGAAAATTTGACTTTCTTCTCAATAGTCTCTGTGGTACCATTTAAGGCTCTGCAAACTCTCAGTGGTCTCTCACAATTTTTCCATAACCTTGGGGTTTCTGTTCTGCGGAATCTAATGCTACCGTTATGGGACTCAATATATTAATTGTGTAGGTCTTGTGGGATTAGTACTGAAAGGCATGGAGAGATTATTTTTAGTGTCTTACTTCTGGTTGGTGAGTTTTATCTCATGAATGTATGATCCACTCTAGAGGACGGTCATATGGCTTAAGCAAAAGTTTATATATAGGCTTGCAGTCAGATCCTTCTCTAAGGAAGAATTTGTCATTTCTTGATGTTTGAGTGATCCTGTCCTCTTCGGAGAGTCATTTGCTTGAAGATCGAGGCCACTTTCCTTTTTGTCATAATCTTAGATTTGTGATAAACGGGGAAAAGTTGGATCTCACTTGCAAGTATATAATGAATTACCTGGGTGTACTGATTGACACGACAGCAACGAGAGTGTTTGTTTCATACTTGCCTCAACAGAGCCAAGTAGGTAGCATAACCATTCCCAACTAGCTACTTGTTGTCAATAAAGAAACTTGGATTTCAGTGGTGTCTAAAGTGTCACTGATTAATAGGTAGGAATCTCCCCCCACTTTTATTCCAGAGGAACAAAAGGAATAGTAAGATGTTACCGATAGCTAGATGACAGGAACTTTGTGTCCACCTCTGAAGGTGAATAAAATGAGGGGGGGAACATCCAACTGGAGCGTCCAGTTTCTTTTGGGAGTGCTGGTCATAGAAGAATAGCAACTTATCAGTATAGGGGAAATGCATGCAGCTATTTGGGCTCTGGAGGCATTCCAGCAATGAGTGACAGGAGGGCTTAGGAGCTAAAGAAGTCTTCTTGCCCTTCCATGAGTTGACAAAGCTGATACAGGTCAGGGCGGCATGCCACCACACTGTAGAGCTGTCAGCAAGATGAATTCCTGACAAGAGGAACATCCTAGCAGACCAGCTCAGTTGCCAGGTACAAGTAGTAGCGTAGACCCTTTAATTTACGGCCAACCCCGGTCCTCGAGAGACAGTGTTGCTTCCCCTAGCGAATCGGCCCCACCTCCCCCACCGGGTGAGGCCTTGTCTCTGTCTCCTTTTTTACAGTTGTGGTCATCCTTGGGGCTTCCTGGTCAGCCCTCCAAGGACTCCTTGCTGCGCTTCATCATTCGTAGTGCTAGTGCGCAGCTATCGTCGACTTCAGAGTTAAATCCTCTGTCATGCGTCAACGTTGTATTGTCTGAGTCGTTACAGTATTTGTGGTCGCTGCCGACGCCCGTGATCCTTCAGACTCTCCAGCTGTTGCTGCCGACTCTGTTCCCCCTGTTCCTGTACATCCTTCAAGGGGGGAACTTAGGCTTTCTTTTGTCTCTCTTGCAAGTGTTTCTCCTCCTTGGGGAGTTCACTCATAGATACTCCTCTGCGGAGGACTGCTGCTTCTAAAGGTCAGCTTGATGATCACCTGGCCTCTAGAGGGCGTCTTCGACGCAGAGCTCGCCCTCCTCTTCGCCTTATAGGTGGCCCTTCACCATCCGTGAAAAGGCGCCTCTTCGGCTCTTCAGCCTCATCCTCGCGGCCGTTTCCCGCAGAGGAGCCTCAGCTTCAGTGGTCTTCCGGCCCTCAAACTTCTCCTGTTCCTGAACCTTCTCCTGACGACGCTGCAGCTAGTCCGCGGACTTCGGTCCAAGACTTCTGTGGATCGTTCGCTATCCCGTTGGTGGATGTTCGCCCTTTCAAAGGGCACACCCCTGTTCCAATTCAACCTTCATGCCGATCTGCTGACCTGCTTTCATCGTTCCTGTCTCCTATTCATCATCTGCCTGCTTGTGCTGTACCTCCTAAGTGTTTAGCTGCACGCCAACGCTCTCCAGTCCGCCAGCGACCTTCAGTGCACCAGCGCTTGCCAGGATCATGTCAGCACCCTCCAGGACTTCAACGCTTTCTAGAGCGTCATCGCTCTCCACTGCTTCAGCGCCCTTCGCCTGCTCATCAGCGCCTTCCAATGCCTCAGCGATCTCCTGATCGCCAGCGCTTTCTCACTGGTCTAAGGACCAATGTTTGCCAGCTTGCTAGCCCTCTCCAACTCGTCAGCGCTCCCCTGCGCAGCTGCGCTCTCCTACACAGCAGCGTTCTGAAGCGCAGCGACGTTCTCCTGCTCGTTTGCACTCTCCAACTCGTAAGCGTTCTCCTAGGCGTCAGTGCTGTCCTGTGCGCCATTGCTCTCCTGCGCTTCAGCACTCTACAGCTTGCCAATGCTCGCCAGCACTCACGTGCGCTACCTTCCTCACCTGCACACTCACATATACCTGCGCAGCACCGTATTGCACGCCATCATTCTCCTGTGAGCAAGCGCTCTCTCGTGCACTTGCCTCAAACCTCAGAGCAGGTTCTCCAGTCGTCAAAACATAATGAACTTCACAATAGAAATTGTGACAGGTCACCATTTCCACCAGCGGAGGTCAGGAGGGACAATCCTATCTGGCCTTTGATGCTTGAGTCCTACCTCCTTCCTTGGAAGGAATCTAAGGACTCGAGACTCTCCCAAAGTCCTCTTCAAGGACCTCCAGGCCTACAGGAACCACTAGTCACTCTAGAGATGCCTGAAACCCACCCTGAGAGGAGCTCTCTGGGGTGGAAGGAGGAGACTAAGCTGCTAGACCCACTTTTTCGGAGTGGGGAGCAGGAAGTCAGAACATGCGTTCTGGCAAGTTCTGATTCTTATTAGGGAACTCAACGGGTTTAATTACTCAGAGGTACCCCCACGAGAGGGCAAAGACAGTCTTAGACCGTGTCTTTGGCACTCAGAAGCCCTCTTTAGACTAGTGCAGCCTTGCCCTGGTCTCAAGGGGTAAGGGGTGCCCGGACTAAGATTGCCGAACAGCTCTCCGTGCCCTCCTCCTCCCAACGTTCCGGCTCTACCGCCTCGTCCAGCTCTTCCTCTCCATCACTCTCTGGAAGAGCTCACCAAGGGAGTCTCTCTAGACGGGCTCTCCAGCTGTCAGATCTCTTTCTCGGCATCAGAGATCCTCAACCTGGAGGTCATGAAGTAGCCATGCAGGCTACTTCATGGCTTGATCTGTGGTTGGGCACCCTGGGAATCCTGGTTTGAACCGAGGATTTTTCCAAGGAATTCACCAGGAAAGCGATGGAAACTTTCCTTCTCTCAGGCACCCCCACCATCGAGTTTCTCGCCCATCAAGTCTCTAACTTACGGGCAAACACCATTCTGAAACATCAAGACGCAGTGTCTGAGAGATTCCATCAACAGGTCCCAAATAGCGAGATTGCTAGGCTCAGGAACTCCTCTTTAGAGGGATCCTCTCTGTTTGAGGAAAAGGATGAGGAACATGCTGCTGAGAGATGGAACAAGTCTCACTAGGACTCCCTCCTTTACAGGGCTTTAACATCTAAGCCCTATAAACCACCAGCTCCTCAGCAGTCCCGTCCAATGAAGATCATGACGAACAAGACTGCAACGAAGACAACGGTGTCTAAAAAGCCCTTTCCGACCAAAGACGGGAAAGGCACTATGTCCTCCAGGGAAGAAAATTTCTTAGAGGGAGCGGCCGAGGTCGCAAACGCTAGGAAAGGCATTCCCCCTGCTTTTCCACCAGTGTTGGAATGCCTACGAAGTTGCTGGGACAGGTGGAAGCAACTCAGGACCGAGCCCTGGACAATCTCCATGATTCGTTCAGGGTATCGCATCCCGTTCACACCATCTCTCCCTTCCCTGATCAGGAATCCAGTGTCAGTAGACTCCTTTGCGATGGGATCAGCAAAGGGGCTAGCCCTCTAGGCAAAAGTCCAAACCCTATTGAAGAAGGGTGCTCTCCAAGAGGCAGACGAGTCCCCAGGCCTCATCAGTTGACTCTCTCTTGTGAAAAATGCATCTGTAGGCTGGAGACCTGTTATTGACCTCTCAGCTCTGAACAAGTTTGTCAAGCAAACTCCCTTCAGCATGGAGACGGCAGACACAGTCAGACAAGCGGTAAGACCACGGGACTTTATGTGCACACTGGACCTAAAAGACGCGTACTTCCAGATCCCAATCCATCCGTCTTCAAGGAAGTACTTAAGATTCAGCCTAGACAACAGGAAATACCAGTTTAAGGTGCTGTGCTTCTGTCTTTCCACAGCACCTCAAGTCTTCACCAGAGTATTCACCCTAGTATCATCTGGGGCACACAGGAATGGCATCCGTCTCCTCCGTTATCTGGACGACTGGCTAATCCTAGCGAACTCGGTGGCAACCCTTCTTCTACACCGAGACAAATTTCTGAAGCTTTGCCAAGATCTGGGGATCATGGTAAACCCTGAGAAGTCTTCCCTGCTTCCTACGCAGAGACTGGTATACCTAGGCATGATAGTAGACACCAATCTCTACAAAGCCTTCCCATCAGACGACAGGATAATGAGGCTGAGAAAGGTCGCAAGACCCTTTCTCAGACGAAAAGAACTTCCAGCCCAGATGTGGTTACGTCTTCTCGAACACCTTTCATCTCTGGTCCGTCTAGTTCCCAACGGCCGCCTCAGGATTTGGTCTCTCCAGTGGCGACTCAAGTCCCGGTGGAATCAGTCCTTCGACTCCTCGGACATCTTGATCTCCATGGGATCAGCGGAACAGATGTACCTCGAATGGTGGGTGTCAGATGAGAAGCTACGAAAGGGAGTGGATCTTCTCGTCCCCCCCCCTCTCTGATTTGATGCTGTTCTGAGGCGCATCCAAAAATGGGTGGGGTCCCACGTTCTGCACCACATGACATCAGGCCTCTGGTCAGAGTCCAATAACTTCCTCCACATGAATCTCTTGGAGATGAAGGCCATCTTTCTAGCCCATTAACAGTTCCATCAGTTCCTGGCGGACCACACAGTGGTGGTGTTGAGTGACAACACCACAGTAGTGGCTTACATCAACAAACAAGGTGGTACTTTTTTGCAGTTTCTATCCCATCTAGCAGTAGAGATACTGAGTTGTGCCGAAGTGTACTTGGTACCACTATCAGCCCACTTCATTCCAGGCAAAAGGAATGTGCTCGCTGACAATCTGAGCAAAGCATCTCAGATAGTGAGTACCGAGTGGTCTTTGGATCATCTAGTAGCCAGCAAAGTCCTAACTTTCTGGGGTTTTCCGACTGTAGATCTATTCGCAACGTCCCTGAATTTCAGGCTCCCGCTGTAGTGGTCCCCAGTTCTGAACCCCAAGGCTTTGTCAAGATGCATTCCAACAACGGTGGGACAACATCGACGTTCATGTGCTTCCCCTGTTCTGTCTGATGAGAAGGATCCTGTTCTGTCTGATGAGAAGGATACTCAACCAGGCCAGAACATCAGTCAACCTCTCAATGACTCTCATAACTCCACTCTGGCATCATGCGGAATGATTCCCAGACCTTCTGCAGCTCCTGACGGAGCCTTCAAGAATACTCTCTCCATGACACGATCTACTTAGACAACCACACGTCAACATCTACCACAAAGTTGTAGCTTCGCTACGACTTCACTCCTGGAGACTATCGCAACAAGTTGCGAAGAGGATGTCTGGATACCTGCAGAAGTCATCAGCAGCAGTCTAGTCTACCAGGCAAAGTGGAATGTGTTCTGTGGCTGGTGTTGTGGAATGAGTAATTACTTGATACCTCTGTTCCGGCAATAGCAGAGTTGTTCTTGTATTTGCGTGAGGAAATGCGCTTTTCAGATTCGGCGGTGAAAGGTTATCGTTCAGCCTTGAACCTCGCCTTCAAACTGAATGGAATGGACATCTCATCGTTGGAACTTTCCTTACTCATACGGAGTTACGAACTTACCCCTCCTCAGTCGGAAGTGAGACCTCCCCCGTGGAATGTAGTTCAAGTTCTCTGGTTTCTAAAGAGGCCTCCCTACTAACCATTACGCTAGGGAACAGATCGTCATCTGACTTAGAAGACGGTGTTCCTGCTCGCCTTAGCTTCGGCCAAACAAGTCGGCGAACTGCATGGTCTCTCATATGACATCGCCCATTCAAGGGGATGGGGAGAGGTAACGTTCAGCTTTGTTCTTGAGTAGGTTGCCAAGACTCAGAATCCAAGGGTGTCGGATCCTAGATTCAACTTCTTCAGATTAACGAGGTTCCACTCTGTAACAGACAACCCAGATCATCTGTTATTCTGCCCAGTAAGAAGTTTGAGGCTCTACCTTAAGAGAACAGCAGCAGCCTGCCCCCGAGTGCCGAAGATGTCAGGGGCATAGCTACATCATACGGTCCCTGGCCTTCAAAATAAATTACTCTGTGATGCTGGCTCTACAAGCTGGGTGTGGAAGCGCCAGACCACTTTCACAGCTCATTATCTGCAAGATGTGACCCACAGGAGGCTCGATGTGTTCTCTGTCGGCCCTGTGGTGGCTGCACAACAGCTGGTTTAATAGCTCAAGCTCCTTATTGGACAGGTAGCAGAGGATTGAGGGCACTGTTCCCTGGTTTAAGTCTTGTGTGAATGAAAAGGAATTACTGGCTCTTTTTCTTTTCTTCATCCTCCCCTCTCTTAGGGAAAGCAGCAGCCTGGATTCTCTGTACAAGCTGACCTCAAACCCCTGCAGGTAAACCATGCTTCCTTGTGTACCTATTATTAGGTCAATTCTGTTGCGTTCTCATACCCTGGGGCGGTGGTATTGGGTAAGTCTTGGTTAACTCGGTTATTTCCCACAAAAAGACTGGGAATAATGTTTACCTTGACAGTCACGCTGCTTATATCTCAACACACAACTTGCAAGGTTTAGCGAGGTGTTAGGGTCTCCTTATGGCTGGTATTTTCCTTCTCAAAAAAAAAAAAAAAAAATATAGAGTCCCTGGGTAAAGCCAAAAAGCCAGATTAGCAGGGACATCCACCCTCCTAATGGGTGAGCACCCTTATTAAATAGTGTAGGTTTGTATTGCAGTTACGGAATGAATGACAAATTCGTAGACAATTTGTATTTTCCCTAACAATACAAACCTTTAGCTATTTATACAAACTTACCCGCCGACCCTGTCTCCCTCGAAGTCCTACCTCCAAGCAAAGTGAGCTCAGTCACAGATATGCGAGTAAAACCCTACTTCCCGCTGACTAGCGGGACGGGTTGTTAACCCTCGCTAAATTTTAATGGCTCGTCTTTCCAGCTTCGCCGAAAGTAATACCCCTAATAAATAGCTAAAGGTTTGCATCGTTAGGAAAATACAAATTATCTTCGTGTCTCTCATTTTTGATCTTTTGTTATTACTAAATAGCAATCGTATATATTAGAGAGGATTGACTTACCTTTTAACGGAGACTTCCCCCTACCTAAGGAAGACTCCCATATGAATGACTCAGAAGTTTATATGTGCGTAAGAAAAAACTGCAAATTTTAAAAACAATTTGTTTTTTTCTTAGCTATACAAACCTGAATCATCTATTAAAAATCCCACCTCATGCACCCCACAATATAAGAATGATGAAATCGAACCTTTTTTCTTTGATTGTCTGGTCATAGAGAAAACGAGACTAGTAGCAGCCCATATAAATGACTCGGGTTTGTATTGCTAGGGAAAATACATTGTTTTTAAAATTTGTAATATTCATCATGAAAATATTGAATGTTTAAAGATTTTCTTTTCATTTCAGGATACTTTAAGGACAATGAGGGCAATTGATGATAAAATAGTTTATCAACTTAATCTTGCCACACCAACTCAGTCATTTAGAGAAGTTTCAGATCCAACACAACACTGTAAATCTTTTTATGATCAAGTAAGTAACAGCTAATAACAACTAAGTCTTAGTGATTTCTAACAAAGTAAGTTAGTCAAAAAATTTTCTAGCTGACAGAAATAGGGAAGACTTTTTAAGTTTAATGCTGTTTGCCTTTGATAAAACCCTTGTACTTGCTTAGGTTTAGTAAGTTTTAGATCAAAGCAAGTTTGTTCCGTAACTGGAATACAAACCACGCTATTTATTAGGGGTATCACTTTCGGCGGAGCTGAAATGACGAGCCACTAAAATTTAGCGAGGGTTAACTACCCACACCGCTAGTTCGCTGGGGGTAGGGGGTTAGCTTGTTACCCCTCCCACTCACACACCTGTGATTTAGTTCACTTTACTTTGGCTCGGATAGAGAGTGGTTGTTTCCGCTTTTCCTCCTCGCCTATTCTGGACTGCTATTCATTTTTGTCTTTTAACTTACTTTTTCTTATGTATATATATACAGTATATGAAAACATTCTTAATGTTTATGTATATATATATATATGTATAGAAATGTTGTAAGTTTCCTTTTCAGTGTTTGTGTTGTGCGTGTGATACATATACGACAGGTTTTTATGACACTTGCGCAAGGCCAGGACACTTCCCTTCGTGGGGAACGACCTCTCCCCCTCTGGTCCATTGATCTTCCTGTCGGCATATAGCCGTTGACTCGGCCGCCGCAGGGGAATCGTCATCGTCTGGACCCTCCTCATTCAACTGTTGTCTTCGCCTTTCCCCTTTTCCTATGGGAAACATGGATTACTGAGCGAAGGGAGTGTGGCCTCTCAGAGATTGACTACAGTCTTTCTCTTCTCAAGGTCGTTCACCTTTCAACAACAGTGTACTAACAGGGGGAGCACCTTTCCCGTTTGCAATTATTTTAATGTTCGTGGGTTAGGTTGCGCTTCAGATTATTTTTCTCAATTATTTTAGTGAAATTAGCATTGTTTGTAATTTTAACTTTTCAGCTTCTTCTCCGTGGGGAACACTTCCCTTCGGAGGATCAGTGGTTCTCACTATTAGTGAATATTCTTAGCTGATTTAAATAATTATAATTCTTGTTTGTTCCAACAGATACAAACCGCTATTTATAGGGTATTACTTTTGGCAACGCTGAAAACCAGCCAAGACAATTTTAGTGAGGGATAATTACCCCATCCGCTAGTTAGCGGGAGGGGGTTGGGGTAGACTAGCTACCCCGCTCACTCACTCCTGTCTGTTGAGTAACCACTTTTGCTTTTGGCTCTGTCTCCCGTTAAACAAACTCCCTTGACTTTATTACTTTTTCTTTTTCTTTTGTGTGTATCGGTGTGTGTATGGTTATTGTCCCGCTATGCGGACATGTCCAGGGATTGAAGGCGGCACCTTCATGTTGTCTGTGGAGACGGACCCACACCCTTACGCCGGCTTGGCGGGGAACTTAGTGTTCGCGGGACAACACCTGTTCTGAGTGTAGGGAGTGGCCTGCCTCCCAGTGGGAGAGGTTTGCACATAGAAGAAGAAGTAGTCTAAACGCGAATCTTCGCTTTCGGGGTCTTCCTCGAAATCGAAGAAATCGCGGGCTTCTGCTTCCTCTACGCCCAAATATCTGCCCGAAGCTAATCCTCGACCAGGCCCTTCCGGGGCACGGTCGAGCAGTAGCGCAGGGCTTGTGACTCCAGGTCAACCCAGTGGGATAGACGAGGGTGGTGGCTCCCCTAGTGAGTCGGCTCCTTCTCTTCCCCCAGGGAGCGCCTGTTCTTTTCCAGACCTTGTGTGTTTATGGCCATCGCTGGGCGTCGATGGTCCCCCTACTAAGGAAGTTCTCCTCGAACTCCTCCAAAGGGGAGCAGAGAGAAGGCGGTCATCTCCTTCCTCTGCGGAGGTCGATCCTCCTCTTCTGGGTGCTGGCACTGTTGCCCGTCGGTCAGGCCGAGAGTCTGGTTCCAACGCCGAGGAGTTAGCTAACCCACCAGGGGCGGTGGCAGGGCTCTCTTCAAGGCAAGCTTCCCCTTCGGGGGAACATATCTCTCGTTCGCGAGAGAAGATTGCCTCTGTGCATCGGCAATCTCCTTACGCTTTAGGTTCTCCGTCAGGGGTGGAAAGAGAACCTTGTTATAAGCGTAGTTCTCCTTCGGGGGAACTCTCCTCCCCTGCGGAGGAATTATCTGTTCACCTTAATCAGACTCCCCCTCGGGCGGAGTCTGTTGAACGTTCCTCTCCGGAGGTTCATAGAGTGGAGGGGTGGGTAACCCCTCTCCACCCCGGACGTTCTCCTCTTCGGGCTGTGAGGAGACGTCTTTTTGAACCTGCTGGTTCTCCTCACGTTGATCCTTCGGGGTCTCATGACGATCACTCTTTGGGCTGGCGTGATCGTGAGCCCTCGGGCTTTCGTCATGTTGATCCTGCGGGTTCTCATGACAGCAGGAGTCCTTTGGGTCTCCGTCGCGCTGAACCTTCGGGCTCTCGCGACTTGAAACCTTTGGGTTTCTGTTACGCTGAACCCTCGGGCTCTCGTAACGACGGTAACGTTGAACCTCCGGGTTCTCGTACCGTCAGTTACGTTGATCCTTCGGGATCTTGTGACAGAGGAACCTCGATTCCTCGTTACGTTGATCCTTCGGGGTCTCGTAACCTGAGTTACGCTGAACCCTTGGGCTCACATAACTCTAGTCGCGCAAACACTTCGGTGTATCGTGACAGAGACACTCCGGTTTTTCGTTGCTTTGATCCTTCGGGTTCGCGCAACACAGTTCACGCTGAACTTTCGGGTTCTCGTGACCAGAGTCATTCTTTTTATGACGGAGAGTTTTCAAACTCTCTTTGTGTTGATCGTTTGCGCTCACACAACACAAGCGTGCACAACCGTCTTGGCGCGCGCAAACAAAATGGCGATCATGGCGCGCAGGTTCATCCTATAGCGCGCCATATGCGCGAACATCCTGTTGCTCGCCATGCGCGCGAACAACACACTGCGCGCCATGTGGCAACCTTATGCGCACCAGGCGCGCAAACAACCTCATGCGCTCCACGAACCCGAAGAAGGTGTGCACAATCGGGAAGGGCGCGCGCACGAGCTCCCTTCTGCCTACCAACAGTTCGGCGCAAGAACGCACGACCATCTTGGCGCTCACAATCAGTCTCTCGAGCCCCTTAGGACTCAACAGAGACAACAGTCGCCTGCGCGACCGAGCACAGACCCTATCCTTAAGGGTAGGCCTGTGCCGATCTTGCCTGTAGGGAAGCCTCCGTCAGTCAAGAGGGTTAGAAAACCTGCCCAGGTTCCTAAACCCAGGGAGCAGTTCTTTCCTAAGGACCTTCCCCTTAGTTCCTCAGGAGCCCGTGACCCCCCTTGGCTTAGCACCTTATTCAATGTAATGCGCCAAGCCATGAAAGGAGTCGTTCCCTGCTCCCAGTCCTTAGTGGATACACCTAGGATTCCCTTGTCGCCTCCTCTCTTCCCAGGGTCCTCTCCTCCCTCCGATCCTAGGAGGAGTTCGGAAGTTCCCGCACAGGCAGGTCCTTCAGGCAAGGGGAGACGGTCTTCCCCTCGCAAAAGACCTCTGGAGGAGATTAGGCATGAACCTCAGGGTAGCCCCCTGCTGTTCAAGACGCCACAGGCCAGCCCAAAGGGGAAAAGGATTCGTCCTTCGCCCCCCAAGAAGGATAGGGTTACTTCCTATGGAGACTCCTTCCGCTCTTTACCGGTCGAGATAGTGTCTAAGGAGGCACGACCTGCAACCGGACGGGATTCACCCCATACGGAAATGGACTTACATTCCACCCGTAAGTCGACGGAGTCCTCTAGGCCCTTGGGGACAGAGGACCTCCAGCCTCGTGGGAGGGAACCGAAGGATTTGTTCACCATCCCCAAATCCTCGGCCAGGCTTCCTTCCTCACTGCCTCCGAGGCAGCCGGAAGCGAGCATCTCCCCGGTAGTCTCCCTATCCCCAGTCTATACAGTTGACGACTTCGACCCACTCCGGTCTCCTATGGATGAAAGCTCGGATGTGGAAGGGCAGAGCGATCTCGAGGACGACGCTCTGCCAGAAGCCGCTAGCCCTAAGCTTACAGAGGGTGAGAGGAAGGAGTTGGAACATGCCTTCTGGCAAGTCCTAGCCTGCATCCGTTCCATCAATGGACTTCCAGATCCATCGGCAGCCCCTCTAGATGGAAAAGAAAGGGTCCTTGACCATTTCTATGGCACTCAGAAACCTCATAGGACTAGTGCAGCTTTGCCCTGGTCAAAGGGGTTGAAGAGTGCCAAACAGAAGGCAGTGTCCCAGGCAACTGGGTCCAACTCTTCTCTCCGCTCCAACTCGTCGTCCAAGCTCCTACCTCCTCCGTATGTGTTTCAGAGGAGGTACTACGAGATCCTCGGGGAATCTCTTCCAACGCTGCCTCTCAACCACTCTATAGAAGCACTCTCGAAGGCCACCCCTTTCGAGAAACTTACGGGACTTCCAGTCTTCTTTTCGGCCTCTGAAATTCTGAACTAGGAAAAGGTGGCGAAGTACGCCATGCAGGCTAATTCGTGGCTGGATTTCTGGTTAGGATCCTTAGGACAACTGATGCGGTCTAAAGACCTGTCTCGCGAGTCCTTCAGGAAGTCTTTGGAGACTTTCCTATTGTCTGGCACTGGGGCCATCGAGTTCTCTCCCATCAGGTAGTGAACCTTTGGGCCAACACTATCCTGAAGAGGAGAGATGCCATCATAGGCAATCTCTATAGACATCTCCCTCAGGCCGAAGTAGCGAGACTGAAAAATGCTCCTTTCGAGGGCAATTCTTTGTTCCATGCCGAGAATGTCGAGCGGGTGGCTGAGAGGTGGAGGAAGTCCAGTCAGGACTCCCTCATCCAAAAGGTCTCGCCCCTCTCAGCCACAGCGGAAAGCACAGCAAAACCCGCAGCCGAAAAGGGCTAGAGACCCAAAACAGCAGGGTAAAAAGGGTGCAAAGCAGGCCTTTCACAGCAAAAAGTCCTTCCGTGGAGGAAAGGGTAAGAAGGGATATGGACGAGGCTGGTCCCAATAAGACAGGCAATCCTCCCATTTGTCCACGTGTGGGGGGGGGATGCCTGCAAAGCCGCTGGCAGAGGTGGCTTTACCACGGGGCCGAACCCTGGACGGTCGAGGTGATTCGTTCAGGGTATCGTATCCTGTTCACGCTCTCTCTCCCTCCACTGACTCGAGTGCCGATTCCTTTGAACTCCTGTGCGAAGGGATTCGCACAGGAGTTTGCCCTCAGGGCAGAAGTCCAGTCCATGTTAGAGAAGGACGCTCTCCAGGAGGTCCTTGATGTGTCCCCAGGCTTCTACAGTTGACTCTTTCTTGTGAAAAGGCGTCTGGAGGCTGGAGACCAGTCATCGACCTCTCGGCCCTGAACAGGTTTGTCGAACAGACACCTTTCAGGATGGAGATGGCCGACACAGTCAGACAAGCAATAAGACCCCAGGACTTCATGTGCACTCTAGATCTGAAGGACGTATACTTCCAGATCCCAATTCACCCGTCTTCCAGGAAGTATCTGAGATTCATGTTCAATCGGAAGCATTACCAGTTCAGGGTACAGTACTGTGTTTCAGTCTTTCCACAGCTCCCCAGGTATTCACGAGAGTATTCACCCTAGTATCATCTTGGGCTCACAGAGTCGGCATCCGTCTCCTAAGATACTTGGACGACTGGCTGATTCTGGCAGACTCGGAGGCGGCCCTTCTCCGCCACCGAGACGAGCTTTTAAGGTTTTGCCAAGATTTGGGGATCGTGGTAAACCTCGAGAAGTCTCAACTGCTCCCCTCTCAAGAACTGGTATACCTAGGCATGTGATTAGACACCCTAAGGCACAAAGCGTTTCCATCAGACGAAATGATCCAGAGACTGAGGGAGATAGCACAGGTCTTCCTCAGTCGGGAAGAGCTCCCGGCACAGTATTGGCTTCGCCTTCTCGGTCACCTCTCTTCCCTGACCTGACTGGTCCCCAACAGTCGCCTCAGGATGAGATCCCTCCAGTGGCGACTAAAATCCCAGTGGAAACAGCACTCTGATTCCCGGGATCACCTAGTCCACATAGGGCTAGAGGAACAGTCGGACCTCAGGTGGTGGCTGGCAGAGCCGAACCTCTGCAAAGGGGTCGATCTTCTCATCTCTCCCCCGGAATTGATGCTTTTTTCGGATGCATCAAAAGAAGGGTGGGGGGGGGGCTCATGTGCTGCACCATTACATCTCCGGCCAATGGTCCGAATCAGAAAGGTACCAGCACATAAATCTCTTACTATGTCCAGTAAGGAGTCTGTGGTGTTACTTAAAAAGAACAGCAAAAGCTCGTCCCCGTGTACAAGTACTTTTTGTCAGCACTGGGAAGGTCAAGAGTAGGTTCACGAGGAATACTAATTCCTCCTGGATAAGGAAAGTAATCGAATACGCTCTATATCCAGATCCTCCTCTGTCCAACCGTCCCAGAGCTCATGACGTCAGAGGCATTGCAACATCTCTGGCGTTCAAGAAGAATTTTTCTGTGGCACAGGTACTGCAAGCTGGGGAAGCGTCAGACAACTTTCACAGCCTACTACCTGAAAGACGTAACCCACAGGAGCATGGAAACCTTCTCTATTGGTCCTGTGGTGGCCGCACAACAGGTGATCTAATGTCTCAGGCTCCTTGATGGACAAGTAGCAAAGGGTTGAGGGCTGGGGTTACCCGAGTTAGTCTGGAGTGAATGAAAAGAATGTCTGGCTCACTACTTTCTTTCTCCTTCTCCCCCTCTGGGGAAACAGCTCCGCAAGACCGAAGCATAGCTGACCTCACCGCTCTGCAGGTAAGATTCATTTCCCTTGTGCATCCTGAGTATGAATGAATACTTTGTTATGTCACCAATACCTCATGAGGGAGGGTATTGGATATGTCTCAGAATCCTCAAGTTCCTACGTAAAGACAAGCCACGAGTCTCACACAAGCTTCTGCAGGCCGCTATCAGTGAGTTACCTTGTAACTACTTTGATTTTAGCAAGGGTAGGGTTCCTACTAATTAGATAAAAAATCAATTTGAAGGAACCCCGGGTCATGACCAAGGCCAGTTGGTAGAACTTCCTCCCTCCTAAGAGTAAGTTGCCCTATAAATAGCGAAGGTTTGTATCTGTGTCAGAACAAATAACAAATTTGGAAATAATTTGTATTTTTCCTAACATACAAATCTGGAACTATTTTTACAAATTGGCCCGCCACCCTGTCCCCCTAGAAGTCCTGCCAGAAAGCAAAAGTGTGAGTGAGCGGGGTAGCTAGTCTACCCCAACCCCCTCCCGCTAACTCGCGGATGGGGTAATTATCCCTCGCTAAAATTGTCTTGGCTGGTTTTCAGCGTTGCCGAAAGTAATACCCTATAAATAGCTCCAGATTTGTATGTTAGGAAAAATACAAATTATTTCCAAATTTGCTATTTTTATTACAATTACTCCACTCCCCCTTCTCATGTGGATGTCGACTGGGGAAGGGAGGGCGCAATACTTATTTTATTTTTCCTCCGTTAGCTATGCAGATTTTTTCGTTCGACTAAGAGTGCCAACGAAGAAGAGCTGTTCTGTTCATGCCTGGGGAATCTGCTGTCACTGTTGTCCCTCAGAGGTTGTCATCATGGGCGTCATCCCTTCTCTTAGAATTACGCCCGTGACAACATAATCAGCACTTCAGATCATCTTAGGAGGTTCGCCTCCAGGGGTTGGACAACTTTCCCTTTCGAGGGAAAGTTTCCTCCCCAGGTGTGAGGTTATTTCTCCCTTCCGAGGGAGAACTTCCCACATCTTCATCACTTCATCGACTCCGACTGCTGTTGCTGCTCTTGCCTAGACTACTCTCCCCCCTTGCTGAGTCTCTCTTCCTTTAGGGGCGGAGCATAGTCTTAGGTAAGTCTCTCCTGCGAAGCGATCACCTCTCTCGTTCACAAGAGGGTCCACTCTTAGAGACTCCTCTTTGGAGGATCGCTATTGCTGAAGATCAGCTTGCTGATCCACAGGCCCTCGTGGGCGTCATCACTTCTCTCAGAAGTACGCCCGTGGCAACACCTGATCAACACTTCATCTTCGAGGAAAGGTTGTTTCCCCCTTACGAGGGAGAACTGCCTGCATCTTAATCACTTTACAGACTCCGACTGCTGTTGATGTCTTTGCCTAGACTACTCTCCCCCCTTGCTGAGTCTCTCTTCCTTCGGGGGTGGAGCATAGTCTTAGATAGGTCTCCCCTGCGAAGTGATCACTTCTCGTTCACGAGAGGGGCCATTCATAGAGACTCCTCTTTGGAGGAGCGCTATTGCTGAAGGTCAGCTTGTTGGTCCACCGGCCCTCACGGCCATCATCAGTTCCAGCTGCAGTTAGTCCTTGGACTTTGGTCCTGGACTCTTCTGTGGACCTTTCACGGTCGCCATCAATGGATGTTCGCCTTTCCAAGGGGCACATCCCAGTTCCTGGTCGTCCTGCCAGCTGACCTGCCGACCTACCAACGCAATCTTACGCTGCAGTTAGTCCTTGGAATTCAGTCCTGGACTCTTCTGTGGATCGTTCTTGCTCACCAACAATCTCCTGCACCTGCGCGCCAGGGCTTTCCTACGCACGCCCCCACCAACAGTCTTCCACGCGCGCACACCAGCCCGTAGTCTTCCCCGCACGCCAGCCAGCAGTCTTCCGCGCGCACACGCCACGCAATCGCCTGCCCATGCACCCGACCTTGCACAACCAGTCGCGCGCTTCTGCGCATTCTAGGAAGACTGCACAAAACCCTACACAGTGCCTTACTGCACGTCAGCTCTCACCTGCGCTCTCAGATCCAGCGCTCGCCAATACGCCAACTCTTCACAAAGAGCCAGCGCTCTCCTGTGCTCTCCTGCGCTTTCAGACCAGCGTTCTCCTGCGCAGTTGCGGTGTCAGATCTAATGCACCAGCTCTTGCCAAAGAGCCAGTGCTCACCAATGTGCCAGCTCTTGCCAAAGACCCAGCGCTTGCCTGCTCTCCAGCGCTCTTCTGCGCATTCACCAGAAACTGAGCACCACTGTGTGCCATTGCTCCAGTACTCTCCTGCACACTCGCGCAATGGGCAAAAAGAATAAAACTTTTTGGACAGGTTACCATTGCCCCATTCCTCTCCCCGCAAATGCCTAACATGGCCTCAGAAGAAAGAGGGTTTACAGAAGGATTTAAGATCCCGAAGATTCCATCTTCCAAGGGGAATCAGAATGTCTCTTCTGAAGTTTTTTCTTGACAGTACCACCGTCAGCAAACAAGAAAGCATCAACAGACTGATTGCTAGATCACTGTTTGCTGATGTCTAGTTCACTGTTTGCTGATCGCTAGCTCGCCGATTACCAGATCGCCAATGGCTAGCTCAGCTTTGATCATTGACCTCTAGTTCCTCCAATGACTAACGATCTCCGATTGCTAGCGTGCTGATCACTGATTGCCAGTCAATAACCAGTCATCAGCTTGCTGATCACCAGATCACCGATGGGCAGCTCATCTTTCTTTGATCACCGAACTCAGCTCGCTGATCTCTGACCAGCCCATCGTCAGCTTGATGATCTCAGACCAACCAGGAGGGACCATAGTCAGCTTGCTGATCTCTAGCTCACCGGTCCGCGATCGTTCGCTGATCATCAATGGCTTACCATCACCAACTGACTATCATTAAACCATTCTGCTGTCTCTCAGGGCTCTCAAAGCAGATTACCAACTCATTATTGCCAACCTACCTTGGCTGACTGACCAGACAGCCTTCATCTGCGTATCAGTTACCATCTTCGGCTCACAGATCGCCGATTCATCGATCATCGACAATTCGCCAGCAGTTTGTGACTCGGACTTGCTAGTCAACCTCTGCCTGTAGTTCCCTAGATCAGAAGGTATACAACACACTTCTCGCTACTGGCCGTTCGCCATCACACCAATCCACTAAAGTGATCGGCAAACGATCGACAACCCTCATCAACGGCTTGTCGACAGGGGACTACTTGCGAGCACTCTCCAATTGCACAGTAACCACGATACCCAACTGTTAATCATTGATTAACATTCACCAGACTGATTATACTCTAAGGAATAGCATCAATCCCATCAGGACGCATGGTAGGGTTAAGCGTTGCCTTCCTTCTATCAGTTAAAGGAATTCTCTCTCAGGGAAGAATCCTTACTCAGGGCATTGTGTCCGATCCTTTACGCCACGAGTTAGGACCCTAGCGTCAACAATCTCCTGTGCGAAAGGATCTGCAAGGAGCTGTCCCTTTGGGTCGATGTCCACAACATGTTGGAGTTCGGACAAGGGCTAAGACCTCAGGTCTTCAAAGTGAAGCACAGTCACAGTTGTGTGAGTGAGAGGGGTGGCTAGCTACCCTCCCTACCCTCCGCTAACTAGCGGGATGGGTAGTTAACCTTCGCTAAAATTTTAATGGCTCATACTTTCAGCTTCGCCAAAAGTAATACATCTATAAATAGCTGAAGGTTTGTATCGTTAGGAAAAATAAAAATTATTTCCAAATATGTCATTTTTAATCATGATCCATTTATTGTAATCCAGACTCATGTGTTCCTATTATTGACTGTTGTCATATCAAAAGACTAAGATATTGGAAGATGATAGAAAGGCCTCTTTTAGGTTTATGGTAATTTCAGTGCACACAGTAGGAATTAGCTGATTTCTGTTTCTTTGACAGATGGCCGTGACATACAACTTTTGACAATTATTTAGGAATTAGATTGTAAGAAGTTACGATAAATGCGGCAAAATACTGGTCTGGTTATTACTTGATCGTAGGTTTCACTGATTACCCTGATTTCATAATAAGTAAGGTTGGTCCCTCAATTTTGACTTCTGGTTGTGCTTATAATTGAATAGCAATTAAGACTGAAAAGGGTGTCCTTTCTGTGTCATGCACTTTCAAGATATGGTATACTGTATATGAATTCTCAAACACATTGTACTGTAATATCATTTTGTGGTATCTTGTACATTTTGATTGGTCAGTTATATAAAGAAGATAAACCTTTTGTTATTTTGATCGAACAATTTAATATAATTTTTTAGCATATTCATTCCTTGGTGTTGAAGTACCAAATCAAGAACGAAGCTTGGTTCAATAATGACCGTGGACATGCTTATTTATAGAAAAGGTAGGCTTAACATCTTTGGAAAAGGAATAGATCAGATTTGACATGAAATAACAATACACTTCTTGGTTTGGACTTCACATTTCCTTCTTCGCTTAAACTAGATGACTGTACTAACTGCCGAAGGGAAAATGCAGCACTTTTGGCTGAGATGCTTAAATGTTTGGCAGTAAGCAGAGCAGTGAGAAGATCAATTATTTAAATGAACCTTCCACAACATCTATATGATATTAACAGAAAAAAAGAGAAAGTGTTTCTTCTGTATTGCTGGCTTGCTTTCCCAGGTTGCTTGAAATTCCTAATTTAATTAGCATAGGATTGGAAACTCTTATCACATTGCTTTCTTTCACTGACTAGGTAACACTTTCTTACAGCCGCAGGACATTTTGAGATTGGACAACTGGTGGTATAGTTGTTCATTATTAATTAGTTTGTTTTGTTTCCTGATTAGCCTTAAGGATGTCAGCCACAGTAAAATTAGACAGTAAGTTTTTTAAAACTGATTGTGTAATACAGTATAAAGCATGATCCTCACTCTCAAAAGTGGTCTGTAGAGGTAAAGATTGCAGTGAAGATGATAGGCATGATGAGTTTCAGGTTTATTAAGAGGATGTGATGTTATCTTTCATGTATAAAGAAGGAGGAAGAGGGATAATACTCGCAAAGAGCATGAAAGATATCAGACAGATTAGGTTCTAGCTAATTTACTGATAAAGTGCAAAACTGTTCCTACTGTATACTTGCAATTTTTGTTTCCTCTACAAACCCTGTCTCTAATCACCTTTAGTTATCACTCAGGTTAAAGTTAATGTGCAGATAGTCTTGATTTGTTGAAGAAAATGGTAGAAAAATTAACCATCGCAATTTAATCTAACTACCTTCATAGTGCTCCCATTGTTTTGTTGGTTGCTTTGTGAGTGTACAGGGATTGTAGTTTGTAAAAATAATATGTAGGTAGTAGGTTGGCCAGGGCACTAGCCACCCATTGAGATACTATCGCTAGAGAGTTATTGGGTCCTTTGACTGGCCAGACAGTGCTACATTGGATCCTTCTCTCTGGTTACGGTTCATTTTCCTTTTGCCTACACATACACCGAATAGTATGGCCTTTTCTTTACATATTCTCCTCTGACCTCATACACTTGACATCACTGAGATTACCAAACAATTCTTCTATCAAGGGTTAACTACAGCAGTGTAATTCTTCAGTGGTCACTTTCTTCTTGGTAAGGGTAGAAGAGACTCTTTGGCTATGGAAAGCAGCTCTTCTAGGAGAAGGACACTCAAAAATCAAACCATTGCTCTCTAGTCTTGGGTAGTGCCATAGCCTCTGTACCACGGTCTTCCACTGTCTTTGGTTAGAGTTCTCTTGCTTGAGAGTACACTCGGGCACACTATTCTATCTTATTTCTCTTTCATGTGTTTTGTTAAAGTTTTTATAGTTTATATAGAAAATATTTATTTTAATGTTGTTACTTTTCTTAAAATATTTTTTTTCCTGTTTCTTTTCCTCACTGGGGTATTTTCCCCGTTAGGGCCTCCGGGCTTATAGCATCCTGCTTTTTCAACTAGGGTTGTAGCTTAGCAAGTAATAATAATAATAATGATAATAATAATAATAATAATAATAATAATGCTGTAACTTGGAGCTCTGCAGTTAACACTAAAGTGTCATTGTTCCGTAACTGGAATACAAACCTACGCTATTTATTGGGGGTATTACTTTTGGCGAAGCTGAAAGGACGAGCCATTAAAATTTAGCAAGGCTTAACTGCCCATTCTGCTAGTTAACGAGGATAGGCGGGTTACCTTGCTACCGCTCCCACTCACACAGCTGTGATTTAGCTCACCTTTTGCTTTTGGCTTGGATGGCGAACGGTTGTTGCCGCTCTTCATCCTCACCAAGTTATATTTTGGACTGCCATTTAATGCTTTTTGTTTTTGGTTTTTCTCTTCATTGTGTTTATGTTGACTTCTGCCGAACATGCGTACCTGCCCTGGACTTGAAGGCCCGCCCTGCGGTACCTTCATGTCTGCTGTGGACACCGATCCCCACACCTTTTGACCCGCCTGCAGAGGTCAACGGTGTGATAGTGGTAATAAGTGTAGTGAGTGTTGCGAGTGGTCTGCCTCCCAGTGGGAAAGGTTTTGGGCGCCGGCGGAAGAAGTCAAAGCAGCGGGATATTTCTACTTCGAAGATTTCTTCGAAAGGGAAAAAACCCAAGGCATCTTCTTCCGCATCCCGATCTTCCTTCGAAGCTCCTGCTCGTTCGGCCTCTTCCGAGAGACCGTCGAGTAGCAGCGTAGGCCCCTTGACTGATGATCAACCCCGGTCCTCAAGAGATGGTGTTGCTTCCCCTAGCGAAGCGGACTCACCTCTCTCCCCAGGTGAGGCATTGGCTCTCTCCATTTTGTACAGGTGTGGGGCTAACGGGTCCGCCCTCCAAGGATGCCATGCTGCAACTTCTCATCCGTGGTGTTAGTTTGCAACCCTCGTCAACTTTGGTGGATCCACTGTTCTGCGTTAACGTAGTGGTGTTGGAGGCGTCGTCTGCTGCCCTTTTTGTCAACGCTCCTGCTACTTCGGACTCTCCTGCCGTTGCTGCTGACTGCACTTCCCCGTTCCTGTACATCCTTCGAGGGGGAAGCAAAGTCCTTCGTCTGTCTCCTGCAAGTGTTTCTTCTCCTCGGGGAGTTCACTCATAGAGACTCCTCTGCAGGGGACTGCTGCTTCCAAAGGTCAGCTTGCTGATTCACCGCCCCCAAGAGGGCATCAACATTCCTGCAGGGTTCGCCCTCCTCTTCACCTTGGAGGTGTGTCTTCACCATCGGTGAAAAGGCGACTCTTCTACACAGCCTTCCCCTGTAGAGGAGCCTTCTCATCCGTCGTCTTCTGGCCCTCGACCTTTGCCTTCTCCTGGACCTTCTCTTGACAACACTACTGCTAGTCCTCGGATTCGGCCTTGGACTCTTCTGTGGATCGCACGCGATCACCTTTGGTGGATGTTCGCCCTTGCAAAGGACACATCCATGTTCCTGATGTGCCAACCTGCCGATCTTCTGCATCTCGCTGACCTTCTGATCTACCTTCTCCATTCCTGACTCCTGTTCTACGCCTGCCTGCTCGCCGTGTGACCACGTGTCACTCGCCCTCGCATGTTCCAGCAACGCCCCTTCCTCGTGCGCCCTCGCCGATGCATCCTGCGCAGTGCTCTCCTATACGTCAGCGCGCTTGCGCTCCTGCAAAGCCTTCAGCTGCACGCCAGCACTCACCGACAGCTCGTCAGCACTCACCAGCTTACCATCGCTCTCCAGCGCGTCAGTATTCTCCAGCGCCCGCGATCTCCTGTTTGCCAGTGCTCTCCAGTACCTCAGTGCTCACCAGTATGTCAGTGCTCTTCGCCGCGCGAGCGCTCTCCAGCTCACCAGTGCTCTCCTGTGTGCCAGCACTCTCCAGCTCTCTGGCGTTCTCCTGCGCACCAGTGCTCTCTGGCTCCCCATCGCTCTCCAATGTGCCTGCGCTTTCCTACGCACTAACGCTCCCCAACCCGCCAGTGCTCGCCAACACTCCTGCGCACCCACGCTCGCCAATATGCAGAATCTCACCAGTAGAACAGGATTCTCCGATTTAGAGGAAGGAACAGAAAGGTAGGTGTTCCAACATGTCGCCGTCGACGATCCTGAAGATTCCATCTTCAAAGACGAACCCACAGTGTCATCCACCGGTAGAGACTCCTCAAAGGGACCTTCGGTCCTTTTCTCTTCTGGAGGTCTTTCTGACAGTGCTTCCATCAGCAAGCAGTCCTGGTTCAGTGCCATAGTCAGAGCAGCCGTAGAAGCCTTCAGGCCTGCTTTTTAATCTCGGTCTTCTGATACCTCTCAACATCTATCAGCACCAGCAGAGCACCTGCAAAAAACCTTGGCTGCTTCTCCCCTGAAGAGAAAAGGAGGAGCAGAAAGAGTCAGAACATGCCTTCTGGCAAGTCCTGACTCTCATCAAGGTCCTCGATGGGTTTACCGACCTGGAGATATCCCCCGAGAGGACAAGGGCACGGTCTTAGATCGTGTCTTCGGCACCAGGAAGCCCTCAAAGACCAGTGCAGCCTAGCCCTGGTCTCAAGGGCTGAAGTGTGTCTGGGCAAAGATCACCCAACAGCTTTCCTACTTCTCGTCTCATCGATCAGGCTCTTCCGTGAAGCTCCTCCTACCTCCTTGTGTCCAGCAGTGGAGGTACTATGAGGTCTTGGATGTGCCTCGTCCAGCTCTTCCAATCCACCACTCTGGAAGAGCTAACCAAGGGGGGGTCTCTTGACAGGCTCTCCAGCCATCAGGTCTCTTTCTCAGCAGCTGAGATCCTCAACCAGGAAAAGGTCACGAAGTATGCCATGCAGGCTACTTCGTGGATTGATCTTTGGTTGAGGACCCTGGGAATCCTTGTACGGACCGAGGCTTTTTCCAAGGAAGGCACCAGGAAAGCTATGGAAACCTTCCTCCTCTTAGGCACTCGCACCATCGAGTTTCTCGCCCACCAAGTCTCAAACTTGTGGGTGAACTCCATCCTTGAATGACATGATGCGGTGTCTGAGAGATTCCATCAGCAGGTCCCGAATGCTGAGATCGCTAGGGTCAGGAATTTCTCTCTAGAGGGATCTTTTCTTTTCGACTTAAAGACATTGAACACGCTGCAGAGAGATGGAGGAAGTCTCACCAGGACTCCCTCCTTCATAGGGCCATGATATCCAGGCCCTATAAACCACCAGTTCTGCAGTAGTCCCGTCCAGCCAAGACTTCGATGAACAAGACTGCAGCAAAACCAACGGTGTCTAAAAAGCCCTTTCTGACCAAGGACAGGAAAGGCACAAAGTCCTCCAGGGGAGGGAAACATCCGGCAGAGGCCACAAACGCTGAGATAGGCACTCCCCCACTTGTCCACCAGTGGGGCGATGCTTGCAAAGTTGCTGGTACAGGTGGAAGCAACTCGGGGTCGATCCCTGGGCAGGCTCCGTGATTCGTTCAGAGTATCACATCCCGTTCACATCTCACCCTCCCCTGATCAAGAATCCAGAGTCAATAGTCTCCTTTGCGATAGGATCAGCAAAGGAGCTAGCTCTCCGGGCAGAAGTCAATACCCTGTTGAAGAAGGGCATTCCCTGGGAGGTCCTCGACAGGTCTCCAGGCTTCTTCAGTCAACTCTTTCTTGTGAAAAAGGCGTCTGGAAGCTGGAGACCGGTCACCGACCTCTCAGCTCTGATCGAGTTTGTAAAGCAAATTCTGTTCAGCATGGAGAACCCTACTATGGCAGACGCGATCAGACAAGCGGGATAAGACCACATGACTTCATGTGCACACTGGACCCAAAGGACGCGTACTTCCAGATCCCAATCCATCCGTCTTCAAGGAAGTACTTAAGATTCAACGTAGACAACAGGAAATACCAGTTCAAGGTGCTGTGCTTTGGTCTTTCCACAGCACCTCAAGTCTTCACCAGAGTTTTCGCCTTTGTCCTCTTGGGTACACAGGATCGCCATCCATCTCCGTTATCTGGGGGACTGGCTAATCCTTGCAGACTCGGTGTCAACCTCTCTTAAACACTGAGACAAACTTCTAAGGCTTTGCCAAGATCTGGGGATCATGGTAAACCTCGAGACTGGTATACCTAGGCATGATAATAGACACCAATCTCCACAAAGCCTTCCCATCAGACGACAGGATAACAAGGCGAAGAAAGGTTGCAAGACCCTTTCTCAGACGAGAACTTCCAGCCCAGACGATATTACGTCTTCTTGGACACCTATCTTCCCTGGCCCGTCTAGTTCCCAACGGTCACCTCAGGATTTGATCTATCCAGTGGTGACTCTAAAAGTCCTGGTGGAATCAAGCCTTCGACTCCCAAGACACCCTGATCCCAATGGGACCAGTGGAACGGATGGACCTCGAATGGCGGGTATCAGACGAGAATCTACGAAAGGGAATGGATCTTCTCTTCCTCCCCCCAGATTTGATGCTGTTCCCAGACGCTTCAAAAAAATGGGTGGAGGGCCCACGTGCTGCACCACACGACCTCAGGCCTTTGGTTAGAGTAAAAAAGAATTCCTCCACATAAATCTCCTAGAGATGAAGGGCATCTTCCTGACCCTTCAACAGTTCCATAAGTTCCTGTCGGGCCTCTCAGTGGGATGATGAGTGACAACACCACAGTAGTGGCTTACATCAACAAACAAGGAGGTACTTTTTCACAACCCCTATCCCATCTAGCAGTAGAGATACTGAGATGGGCTGAGATTTTGCCCGTTCTGTCTCATGAGGAGGGTACTCAACAAAGCCAGAACATCGGTCAACCTCTCAATGGCTTATAGCTCCGCTGTAGCATCTTGCAGAATGGTTTCTGGACCTTCGGCAAGTCCTGACAGTCTCTCCAAAAGAATTCCCTCCACGACACGATCTACTTAGACAACCATATGCCAACATCTTCCACAAAGCCGTAGCTATGACTTCACCCCTGGAGACTATCCAGCATCTCCTCACTCAGAGAGGATTTTCGCAACAAGTTGCGAGCAGGATGTATGGATACCTTCGGAAATTATCAGCAGCAGTTTACTAGGCAAAGTGGAAAGTCTTCTGTGGTTGGTGCCATGGAAGGGGTATTTCTCCTCTCGATGCCTCTATTCCAGCAATAGAGGAGTTCCTCATTATTTCCGTGAAGAATTGCACCTTCGTCTCGGCGGTAAAAGGCTATCGCTCAGCCTTAAGCCTCACCCTAAGACCAAATAGAGTGGACATTACCTCATCGCTGGAACTTTCTTTACTCCAATGGAGTTACGAACTTACCTCTCCTCAGTTGGAAGTAAGACGTCGCCCGTGGAACGTGGTTCGAGTTCTCGGGTCTCTGAAGATACCTGCCTATGAACCATTACGCCAGGTAACAGATCGCCACCTGACTTGGAAGACGGTGTTCCTACTAGCTTTGGCTTTGGCCAAACAAGTTGGTGAAATTCATGGTCTCTCATGTGACATCGCCCATTTAAGGGGATGGGGAGAGGTAACGTTCAACTTCGTCCCTGAGTTTGTTGCCAAGACTCAAAATCCGGGAGTGGCGCATCCCCGATTCGACTCCTTCCGGATTTCAAATCTCCACTCTGTAACAGATGACCCTGATCATCTTGTACTCTGCCCAGTGAGGAGTTTGAGGCTTTACTTCAAGAGAACAGCTGCAGCCGGTCCCTGTGTGCCTGCACTTTTTGTCAGCACAGGGATGAACGAGAGGAGGGTCACCAAGAACACCATCTCTGCTTGGATGAGCACAGTCATAGACCATGCCCTGAATCCGGACCCTCCTCCACGTCGCCCCAGAACCCACGATGTCAGGGTTGTAGCTCCGTCCCTGGCCTTCAAGAGAAACTTCTCAGTGACCCAGGTTATACAGGCTGGAATGTGGAAACGTCAAAATATGGTTACAGCCCACTACCTGCAAGATGTGACCCACAGGAGGCTCGATACGTTCTCTATCAGCCCTGTGGTGGCTGCACGACAGCAGGTATAATACCTCAAGCTCCTTATTGGGCAAGTAGCAGAAGGTTGAGGGCACTTACCCGGTTTTAGTCTGCGTGAATGAAAAGATTTGACTGGTTCTTATTCTTTTCTTCATCCTCCCCTCTCTTGGGGGAAAGCAGCACCCTCAGTTCTCTGCACAAGGAGACCTCAAACCACTGCAGGTAAAGCATGCTTCCTTGTGTACCTATTATTAGGTTAATACTGTTGCGTCCCCATACCCTGGGGAGGTGGTATTGGGAAAGTCTTGGTTACAACAGTTTTTCCCGCAAAGACTCTGAATAACTTTAACCTTGACAGTCACACTACTAAATATCTCAACACACAGGTTGCGTAGGCTGCGTTCTTGATTAGTAAGGTTTAGCGAGGTGTAGGGACTCCTTATTTTTGGTAGATACCTATTCAAAATAAGGAGCCCCTGGGTAGCTAAAAAGCCAGTTTGGCAGGGACATCCAACCTTCCAAAGGGTGAGTCGCCCCAAATAAATAGCGTAGGTTTGTATTCCAGTTACGGAACAAATGACAAATTCAGAGATAATTTGTATTTTTCCTAGCAATACAAACGTTAGCTATTTATACAAACTTACCTGCCAACCCTATCCCCTATGAAGTCCTACCTCCAAGCAAAGTGAGCTAAATCACAGGTGTGCGAGTGGGAGCGGTAGCATGGTACCCCCTCTACTCCTGCTAACTAGCGGAATGGGTAGTTAACCCTCGTTAAATTTTAATGGCTCGTCCTTTCAGCTTCGCCGAGAGTAATACCCCTAATAAATAGCTGAAGGTTTGTATCATTAGAAAAAATACAAATTGTCTTCGAATTTGTTATATTTATGTGGAGGATACAAATCTCTTACCCTCCGGCACTTTACTCGCTCTCCCCTGGCTCAGTTCCAATGTAGGGAGTACATTACTGAGTAGTACCCCTCTTAATGTTTATTTGATATACTGTACAGTACATTGGTTCCAACTTAATATCACGTTAACGGTATTGTACTAAACATGGAAACTTATTAATGTTGGTATCTATGCTTTTTATGAAAAGATATCGAGTTTGAGGTACTGTTTTGTGCTCCTTACATGTATAGGGATCATACAAGTCACTTTATAAGGTGATAATCAATTCAACGGGTCTCTTGGAACCAGTCAACGACTATTTACGATAATTATTTTGAAGTAAAGCTGGGGATACATTAGCAAAGAAATTCTTATTCAGGTGGGTATTACAGTTTAAAGATTATACTGTGTTAAAGGTACAGTATGATTATGAATATAATGTGGTAATACAAATATTTTCTCTTGCAGTTGAATGAGATCTATGAAGCCAGGAACACGTTAATTCATAGATGTTTAGATGAGTCCTATGGAGCAATTCGTTTAGCAAAAACAGAGGTAGAGAAAAATAGAGATGATGCTAGAGCAGTGCGGAATCTACGTACAGAACAAAACAGGGTAAATGTTTGTTTTATAGTTACATTGTTAAAGTACTGCATATCCATTTTTCTTTGCCTTTATGGCTCCATGAATATGAGGTTTTATTGTAAAGATTGATACATTTCCATTGATTTCTCATTGACTTTTACGTGTTTCTACATGTATACAAACCTTCGTCCTTTAATAAGAGTATGATTTTAACTTAGCTGTTATTGGTTGATGAAATTTGTAACAAGGTGTCCATAGTTACTGGCTGGTGGCGGAGTGCACTCCTCCCATTCACATGTTCCCACATGCTCAGGGGGCTGCCTGGTTACGTGCAATCGGCGCTCTCACCTGTTTGTGCTCACTCATCGCGCTCAACTGAATGTGTGCAGTCATCGCTTAGTGAACTCCCTCCTTATCATGATCATACTGCTTTTTGCAAATACTCATTGCATGCGGACCCTCTGCGTGCCTTCACCAGTTAGCATCAACTTCCTTGCTAGACTGCATTTATCGCGCTGTGCCCTTATCTACTAATGTGCGCTTCCCAGATCGTACTATGTGGCCGCACTTTTCAGCTCAGAATCTCTCATATGTTTGCATGCCATCACCTGCTGATGGGAGCTCATCTGTTCATGCACTCTTTACTGTTTCCGTTCTTCCATTGGTTGATGATTGCTGACCTGTTCATGCGTGCTCAGAATCGCTCATATGTTTGCACGCCATCACCTGCTGATGGGAGCTCATCTGTTCACGCACTCTTTACTGTTTCCGTGCTTCCATCTGTTGATGATTGCTAACCTGTTCATATGGGCTCTTCTAGTCTTATTCATGCATTGCACTAAGCTATTTGTGTGCCCCCCTCATCTGTAGATAAACACTTACCTGTTCATGTGAGCTTTTTGGTCGCTCACATCCACCTGTTTGCAATTGCTCATCTGGTACTGGTCACACTATGACATGAAGGAGCTCATTTATTTGCACACACATTGCTGTTAGAGCTCTGTCTCCAGCTCATTTATTTGCACACTGCTGTTGGAGCTCTGTCCCAGTTCGTCCATTCTGTCAAACAGGACTACTATATTGCTGGCAAATTCTTCTCAGACGCCTTTTCTCACTGGAGAAGCTCGTTCTTCAAACGAGCGCCTTTGCCAGAGATGTCTTCAAGTACTGTTTGAAATTAACTGGTTTGTCTCCAGGACCAGTCCCCAGGGATCACCAGCCCTCGTCATGCTAGCGGGATGGGAGGTTGGGTCGTTCTTCTCTGTTGGCTAAAGAGGAACCATCACAGAGGAGTCCCACTCGACTCTTAGCCTCCTGACATGCAACTGTTCTCAGACGCTTCAAAAGAGGAGAGTGGCACACACCTGAATGACAAAGTCATCTCAGTGGTTTGGTCAGAAGAAGCATCTACTCTGTGATATCCTTGGATTAGCAGCCTTTCTAGGTCTTGGAAGCATTCCAAGAATATTGTGGAGGCATCCAGGGAAGTAGCTCTGCAAGATGACAAAGTGGATACATTTCTGGACAAGCAAATACTAATTGCCAAGGGAAGGCTGTAGTATCAGACTGGTCCCTACATCCTGGCATAAGAGAGAGGTTTCTGGTTTGGGGGTTCTTCCATGGTCAACCTGTTTGCCATATGGCTGAACAGGAAGCACCCGTATTTTCTTTCCCGATTCAGCCCCATGATCTGTGTTCGAAGTCGCCTTCCAACACCCATGGGATCACATGGATGGTTACGCCAGAACTTGTGACGATCTGTGTGGCTCCCAGGTGACCTTCTGCTGAATGACCTCGCATTTTGCCTTTTTGATATCCCAAGGAACTCCTTTTGCCTTCATTTTTCCAGAGAAAGTGGGCCATTCTCCAAGATTGATATCATAGGAGGGATTCTTCTCAGTTTGGTTTGTATGTTGACCAGATGTGGGAGTTTTTCCTGCCTAGGAGGAGCTCCTCTTTGTAGTGGCCGTTAAGGCTACTACTCTGACCTGAGCATGGTCTTTCGATGGATGCAGATAGACTTCTCATTCTCATAAAAGTTGCCTGTACTTGGGAGTAGCTTCTAACAGTCCCACTGTTCTTGATACCTCGTCCGAGCCTTTGAAAAGGCTTCTGTCAAGGTTCCAACTCTCAAGACTGTCTCCGCTGCCTTGCAGTTGCCTAGGAGGGTAGGCAAGTGACATAATATCTTTGCCATAGTCTCCCACTCTAAGTGTAGGAGCTCCTTAGTCTAGTTCCAGGGCACATAGCCAAACTTGAACCCTGTCGGGCACAACCCCAGCTTCGAGCCCTATAGCATGACACGGAAAGAAGAGGCTTTTGTGCCCCATGAAGACAGTCTTCCCTAGCATGGGCAGAACCAAGAAAGAGGAGTCTTTGGGAGTCGATCTGTAATACGTATGCCTCGACTGCTGAGAGAAGGTAGGTACAAGTTAGGACTGGAATATGCAAAGTAAGGAGCTAGACCCTACACTTGCCTTCAAGATAAGTCTTGCAGTTGGTTAGGTGTTGAAGGTTGGGGTGTGTATGCACCATACCACCTTCACAGCCTTCATTTTACAGAGCATCCTTAAGTCCTTTGACGCCTTTGTGCTTTCGTCTTGTGGCTGCTCAAATGATGGTGTAGTAAGCCCAGATCCCATACGGGATGGTAAGCATTTCGTCTATGGTAACGTATAGATGCAAGTCTTAGGGACGAATTGGTTGAAGTGTTACTCGCTTGATCTAACTTGATGCTGGTGAACTATACATCTGAGTTCCATTCTTTAGAGCCTAATGAAGTTCTCCTTCGTCCTCCTTAGACGAGGAGGTGGATGGTGGAATATATACCAACCCATTGGTCATAATATACTAGGTATATTATTCCTGACTATTATCCCCTTCAGGGGAAGATATCCTGCCTTTGACCAAGTACCAGTCTTCTTGAACAGTGTCACTATGAGTGTGGCAATTAAATAATATATGATGGGAGGCGGGGAATTAGACAACTTTTACATTGTAAGAGGATTTATTGTCTAGTTAATTTCCACAGAAACATGAGCAGAAATCTTCTTTTAAGTGAATTAATTGTTTAAGTACGTCTGCAACAGAACTCTAAACTTTTCTAATTGAATACTAAATAAATAGAAGTCTTGCTGACTTTTAAATTACTGGAACAGTTTATCATAAAAGGCTCATAATGGTAGTTAACAGTGAATCACTTGTAAATAATGGACACACTCGGGGAGAATTGACTTAGTGGAAGTTACTGTTAATATTCTTCCATCAGTAGAATAGCAATTTATATAAAGTCCCAAATCTGACTTATTAACAAAACATTACAATCTTAATTTCTATCCAAGTCAAGCAAGAGGGAGGGGCACACATGTTAACTGTCAAACATTGTAAGTCTAAGGCAAATATTACTCCTAAGATCGCAACCTAGTGGAATGTCGTTTGGGCGTACTGATTGCCCAACGGCGACGAGGGCACGCGGACATGTTCCGTGCCCAACTCCCCTCATTCTACTTCCTAAGGTGAATTTTTATGGCACCTGTCTCTATGGGGATCAGGTACTTCCTGCAGGTGATGGGTGGTAGCCTATTATTATGTGACACCTGCGATCTAGGTCGTCCAGATCTAGGCTGCCCCGCCTCAAATCCCCCAATGCTTTTCCAACCTCCCTCATGCTTTGAACTGGGAAGTAAAAGAATGACAAGTTTAAATTCATCATACATGGTGCAACTCTTTTCTCAGGCCCGGTGTCTTGTGACAATTTAGTTTGAACTGATTGCCACAATACCCAAATAATTCAACTCGCATAAAATTTTTTTTTGTCTTGTGGCAACAGCCCTTGAGTAATTAGTATTTTTCCTTGCTATACTAACCTTAGTCTTGTAGGTTATACTTCCCTCCTCAACCCCCCTTCTCCGTCCTAAGGCTAAAGGTCATAATTGAAAAGATTTTGACAAGTAAGGGAGTGGGGCTTTACCTTGCTCCCACCTGTCTCTTAACTGCTCTTTAAAACGATTCAAAGACTGCCCACTTAGAGCTGAAAACATGTTCCCTACCTAAAGGTCTCGGGTTTGTGTAGCTAGGAAAAATAAAAATTACTTTAGAAATTTGTGATATACGTTTCCTTGAAATTTTTTATATTCATTTCCTTACTCCCTGTCCGTATTGTATCCTGTACACACAGTATATTCACTTTCCTCCTTTCCATCATATTCACAAGCTCTTTCCCCTTACCAGTCAGGGTTCCCACATTCAAAGTTCCAAATATTGACTTTCTTTCCCTTTTTCCCCTCGGGCTGTTTTCTTGCCAACTTTCTCCCTCTCCATTTACACCTTGGGTCAACAGTAGCCTAATTTCCACTGATACCCTGCTGGCCAACAGTGCCAGAGACCTATCCGCTATGGAAACTATTTGTGGTCTGCATGTTTGATTTGCCTTTTTTTTGTTGTACGACCACCTTCCTGATACAACCCTCCCCATTTATCCAGGCTTGGGACTGTCTAATAATGCACTGCCTTGTACACCTCAGTGGCTGGGTTTAGCTATACAAACATAGTCTTTTAAATTACATTTTCCACCTCAACCTCCCCTCTCAGTCTTATGCCTTCTGTCAAAAGTTGCTGTTCTGTGACAGGCGGGTGGGTAGGGCTTCCACCTCGCACCAACTGTTAATAATGCACTGCCTTGTACATCTCAGTGGCTGGGTTTAGCTATACAAACATAGTCTTTTAAATTACATTTTCCACCTCAACCTCCCCTCTCAGTCTTGTGCCTTCTGTTAAAAGTTGCTGTTCTGTGACAGGCGGGTGGGTAGGGCTTCCATCTCGCACCAACTGTTGTTAACAAACAACTTAAAACAAATAAATGTATTTTCTAGCTTGCATTCAAGTCATTTATTTTAAAGGAATCAGATTTGTATAGGTTAATAAAAATACTAATTACTTTCAAGATATATTGTCCATAAATGCCATAATATCCGTTAAACTTGCTACAATAGATTTGGTGGGATTTTCAGTCGCTTAACAAAAAGGATAGCTTTAGGGGTGAATTGAATACAGCAGCCTCATTAAGTCTTGACACTTGCTACTAAAGAATCTGGTTTTCTCTTCATGAAGCATCAACTAAGCATTCAGGTTGTAACACTAAGGCAAGTGAGGTCATTGCCCCTCACTTCCATCCATCAACCTTGTGCTTCACCAGATTGGACATTATTTTAAAAAATGAAGAGAATTGCCTTCCGTCTCGTTAAGGGAATAAGAAAAAAAAACGGAATCTCTGCTAGATTTTTCGGAAACACGAATCTTGTATTTTAAGGGGCCGGCCAGTATGCCAATATAAAGATGGTATAGGATGAAAAACGAAAAATCTTAAAAAAATTCACTGAGCTTCGTATGGCGATGGAGACTGCGTATACAAATTGTTTTGTCAAAATCCCTCTTGCTTTCATAGTTACAGGGAAATTACTAAAAGTAACTCAATAAACCAAAAACATAATCGCTACAAGAAAATACAGTATTTTCAATATTAAACTTAGCCGGTGATTATATAAGCTGCAGCTCTGCTGCCCGACAGAAAAACTCTACGTTCAAAATACGCCAGCGATCGCTATGCAGGTAGGGGGTGTACATCAACAGCGCCATCTGTCGAGCAGGTACTCAGTACTCAATGTAAACACAGAACCAATTTTCTCTCTGTCGTGCCACCGGCAAGACCTACTAAATTCGCTATTGCTTACTGGATTGGTTTTCACATATTTTGGTGAAGTACACATTTCTAGTTTTGAGCTTTCGCTATGCAGGTGTTTTATCTTCATCTCAAAACTTGAACTCGTTTTGGATAGATTTAATTATGGTGACAAGGAGAGTATGGACTCTCTTTCACTTTTAAATGGCCGACCCTTCCCTTAGACGGAAGTGTGTTTAGGTTTTTAGTAATTTTGCTTAACACGTTATAGATCTATATATTTTATATCTCTCCGCCTTTATTAGGCCTCTTCGATTAACTTTCCATTTATTATAAACATATAAAAATAAATTTTTATGTTTTGTTTATATGCGACCTTTCCTGATAGTAGGCGGTCCTTACTTGGAACCGAAGTTAATCAACGTTGAGCCCGTTATATCGTATTTAGCCTTTAAAGAATTTAAAACTTTTTAAAATTTAATGTTTTATGAAAGAATTTCTTTGATAGTCTTCGTACTGTTTTCAAAGATGAACTAACGTTTAGTTTTTTAGACTACGAAGTTGTTGACGTTCAGGACGTTCAACATGCGCTCTATCGTTACGATAGAGAGAGAGTGTATCACGGTTTCACTTTGCAGTAAGAGTAAATCGATTCTGAAGTTTTGTTCATTCTTTCTTAGCTTAAATGTTTTAAATTCTAAATTAAAGGAACTTTTTATTTGGAAAACCTTTCAGTTTTTTCCTTTAGTCAAATAACATGTTTTAACGATATATAATTGGGCTCTTCTCTCAGGTGCTAAATCAAGAGAGAAGAGAGAGAGAGATAGAGACGGAGGGAGAGAGAGGAGAGAAAACGTTCCGTTCAAGCGGGTAACGTTTTTCTCGAGTTGCTCTCGTCCCTAGTCGCTGTACGGGGAGGAAGGATAAAACGTTTTTAGTTTTTTATTCTCGTCCCCAGGCTATGTGCGGTGAGAGATTGAAAACGTAGTTATATGAACTAGTGTTTAGTCTCTTTCCCAGCCACTGATTTTTTTTATCTTAAAATATGTTTTCTGTTTTTTGCTGGTATTAATGAGCTTGCATTATACGACTGATTTCGCAATTACTACCTTTTAATGAAGGGTAGAATTGCGTGTTTCAGGTAGAAATCAGTAAAAGTTTCGATTTCAGTGAAATAAGTGCAAAACAGAAAATCGATAAAGTGATATGCGCAAAGTGTTACAGTGTTGCGTCCGAGGGTTCGTCTGTTCGTGCCTGTCGTTCACCTAGTCCGGGACCTCTTGCAAGCTCCCAAGCCCAGGGGAGAAGTAATGTCGAACGACTTATGGGTTCGAGAGGCCTTGATCAACGAACAGACGTTTTCCCTCTGTGGTTTCGGGCGTATCTACCCAAGATCGCCCCACCCACTCTAAGACGAGAGAGCCCATTTATTCCTCGTCTGCGGAAGAGGTTTCTCGTAAGAAACCATGGACCAAGGTCTCGCGGCTTATTAAGCGCAAGTCGGTCCTTTCCGCGCAAGTCCAACGGCCCAGTTGTAGCCACTGGGTCAGTTCGGACTCGCTGCAGTCTTCCGACGACTGCTCACCTCCTAAGAGAGGCAAAGCGGTACCGCATCAGGCAGTCACACCGTCTGTTGCCGCACCTGCTCCTGTAGACCCTAGTGGTCTTTGCTGCAGACCATGCAGTCTCAGTTAACGTCATTGATGCAGGACTTTCGTGCGGAGAAGGTTGACGCTGCACCAACCTCTAGCCTACAACCAACCACGGTTGTGCGTCCTGTGGACGCTGAGGCGACCTTCTCCCGCACTCCAAGAGAGTCCCGCCACCCATGCGTTCCAGTGTACCCTGCCAGCCGCATGTTGACGTTCAGCGACGCACGGAATCTTCCGTTGACGTTCGCGAGGTACAACAACAGTCTAAGTTGTTTTGTTTTGACGCGGTGCGTCAACTTCCGCATTCTAGAGTTGTTTTGACTGCTCAGTCTAGACAGTCAAAGCAGTCTCGAGTGGACACTGTACGTCCTCACACACCTGTTGTGGTTGACAGTTCAGTTGTTGACAGTTCACAGACTGTCAAGCAGTTACATGACGTTGCCTTCTGGTCTGCTACTTATGCACCAGTGAGAGACTCACTGAGGTAACCTAGCTTTTATCGGACAAGGTTCCTGTGGATGAGGAAGTTGCTGTTCTCCCTCCTACTGATATTCCCTTGAGGACTCTGTCAGATGGAGAGGAGCCTTAAGCTGCTTAGCCTCCTATGGACTTTAATTAAATCATGATGATTTTTTTAAGGATCTTCGTCCGGATCTTGTAACTGCTGCTCCTCGTTCGCCTAAACGTCAGAACTTACACTAGGCCTAGCTACTTCGAAGCCGTTGTTTTTAAGCTAGTGCTCTCTCGCTCTCCTAGAGAGCGTTACGTTGGCTAGGCGACTGGTTTTTGCACCAGGAGGAGTTTTTTAGGGATACAGCCTTTGATTTCCCTTCTTTTAAACTGGCTTATAGAGCGAGAGTCTGATATGACACGAGAGAAGTTCTCGGCTTGGGAGTTCATGCCTCTGCCCAGATAGACTTCTCAATTCTGGTAGACTCGCCCTGGCGCCTAGCCAGGAGACGCTCCAAGTTGTTTTCAGGTCAACTTCTCAGCTTTTGTCAAGCCTTTGAAGTTTTGCTGTACTATTATGTCACACATAACAAGGCTTTCAGGGATGGTAAACGGTTCCGCCTCAGTCGCTAACCCCGTCTGTTGCCACACCTGCTCCCGTAGACCCTAAATGGGATTTGCTGCAAGCCATGCAGTCCAAACTTGCGTCCTTGATACAGGACTTAAATGCGGAGAAGAACCTTCTGGCCAACAACCTTCCAACCGGTCGGTTGTGCGCCCTGTTGACGCTGAGGTAACCTACTCGCATCTGCCAGTTGAGGTGGTTCCTCCTTCTGGCCAACAACCTTCCAACCGGTCGGTTGTGCGCCCTGTTGACGCTGAGGTAACCTACTCGCGTCTGCCAGTTGAGGTGGTTCCTCCTTCTGGCCAACAACCTTCCAACCGGTCGGTTGTGCGCCCTGTTGACGCTGAGGTAACCTACTCGCGTCTGCCAGTTGAGGTGGTTCCTCCACCGATGCGACCCAGTGTGGGTTGTCAGTCGCACGTTGACGTTAAGCGACGCTCGGAGGTGGTTGTTGACGTTCAGGACGTTCAACAACCAGCAGAGGTGACTTGTTGTGACGCAGTGCGTCAACCTCAGCAACCCGGTAGGGTGTTGACTGCACAACCCAGACGGTCTAGACAGTTTCGGGTTGACGCTGTACTTCCTCGCGCACCCATGGTTGTTGACAGTTCACAGACTGTGCAGCAGTTCCATGATATTGCGTCCGGCTCCGTCACGCATCCACCAGTGCGACCGGATTCAGCGAGTCGGACGTTGCCCACTCCGTTGCCGTTTCCTCATCAGTTTCGGATGAGGAACCCTCTGATGAGGACGTTGCTGAACAAGACGATCAGCCCCCAGCCCTGCTATCCATCCAGAAGATGCTGAAGAAGGAACGCTGCTCAGTCAGGCTGTGGATGAGTCTGGTAGGGACACTGTCATCCGTGGATCAATTTGTGTCACTAGGAAGACTACACCTCCGTCCTCTTCTATACCATCTAGCTTTTCACTGGAAAAAGGACAAGACGCTAGAAGCGGTCTCGATCCCGGTTTCCGGAAAGATAAAGTCTTGTCTGACTTGGTGAAAGGACTACAGTATATCAACCTTAGAGAGGGTCTTCCCCTAACTGTTCAGACTCCCAACCACGTTCTCTTCTCGGACGCATCGGACGTAGGCTGGGGTGCGACATTAGACGGTCGGGAATGCTCGGGATTATGGAACTCGAGTCAAAGGACAATGCATTTCAACTGCAAGGAGCTTCTGGCAGTACGTCTGACCTGGAAAAGCTTCAGGTCTCTCCTTCAAGGCAAAGTGGTGGAGGTGAACTCGGACAACACCACGGCTTTGGCGTACATCTCAAAGCAAGGAGGGACCTACTCTCTGACGTTGTACGAGATCGCAAGGGACCTCCTCACCTGGTCAAAAGGTCTAGACATATCACTAGTAACGAGGTTCATCCAAGGCAACTTGAATGTCATGGCAGATTGTCTCAGTCGGAAGGGACAAATAATTCCAACAGAATGGACCCTCCACAAGGATGTATGCAAGAGACTTTGGGCCACCTGGGGCCAGCCAACCATAGATCTCTTCGCAACCTCGATGACCAAGAGGCTCCCAATATTTTGCTCACCAATCCCGGACCCAGCAGCAGTTCATATAGATGCCTTTCTACTAGATTGGTCACATCTAGATCTATATGCATTCCCTCCGTTCAAGATTGTCAACAAGGTACTGCAGAAGTTCACCTCTCACGAAGGGACAAGGTTGACGCTAGTTGCTTCCCTCTGGCCCGCGAGAGAATGGTTCACCGAGGTACTTCGATGGCTAGTAGACGTTCCCAGAACACTTCCCTAAGGGTGGACCTTCTACGTCAGCCACGCGTAAAGAAGGTACACCAAGGCCTCCACGCTCTTCGTCTGACTGCCTTCAGACTATCGAAAGACTCTCGAGAGCTAGAGACTTTTCGAAGGAGGCAGCCAGAGCGATTGCTAGAGCAAGGAGAACATCCACCCTTAGAGTCTACCAATCGAAGTGGGAAATCTTCCGAAACTGGTGCAAGTCAGTATCCGTATCCTCGACCAGTACCCCTGTAACTCAAATAGCTGACTTCCTCTTATATCTGAGGAAAGAACGATCTCTTTCAGCTCCCACTATCAAGGGTTACAGAAGCATGTTGGCATCAGTCTTCCGTCACAGAGGCTTAGATCTTTCCAACATAAAGATCTACAGGACCTCCTTAAGTCTTTTGAGACCACGAAGGAGCGTCGTTTGGTTACACCTGGTTGGAATTTAGACGTGGTACTAAGATTCCTTATGTCAGACAGGTTCGAAACGCTACAATCAGCCTCCCTGAAAGATCTCACCTTAAAGACTCTTTTCCTGGTATGCTTAGCCACAGCTAAAAGAGTCAGTGAGATTCATACCTTCAGCAAGAACATCGGATTCTCATCCGAAACGGCTACATGTTCTACAACTTGGTTTTCTAGCCAAAAACGAGTTGCCTTCTCGGCCTTGGCCAATATCGTTCGATATTCCAAACTTATCGTATGGTTGGAAATGAACTAGAAAGAGTCTTATGTCCTGTAAGAGCTCTTAAGTTCTATTTAAAACGAACTAAACCTTTACGAGGCCCGTCTGAAGTTTTATGGTATTCAGTTAAGAAACCATCTTTGCCTATGTCAAAGAATGCTTTATCCTATTTTATCAGACTGTTAATACGAGAAGCTCATTCCCATCTGAATGAGGAAGACCAAGCTTTGCTGAAGGTAAGGACACACGAAGTAGAGCTGTCGCAACTTCCGTGGCCTTTAAACAAAATAGATCTCTGCAAAGTATAATCGACGCAACCTATTGGAAAAGCAAGTCAGTGTTCGCGTCTTTTTATCTTAAGAATGTCCAGTCTCTTTACGAGAACTGCTACACTCTGGGACCATTCATAGCAACGAGTGCAGTAGTGGATGAGGGCTCAACCACTACAATTCCCTAATTCCATAACCTTTTTAATCTTTCTCTTGAAATGTTTTATTATTGTTTTTGGGTTGTCCGGAAGGCTAAGAAGCCTTTCGCATCCTACTTGATTTGGCGGGTGGTCAAAGTCATTTCTTGAGAAGCGCCTAGATTAGAGGTTTTGATGAGGTCCTGTTGTATGGGTTGCAACCCTTGATACTTCAGATCCTAGGGGTCGCTCAGCATCCTAAGAGGATCGCGAGGCTCCGTAAGTAGGACGTACTTAAAAAGGCAGAGTAATTGTTCAAGTCGACTTCCTTACCAGGTACTTATTTATTTTATGTTTGTTATTTTGAATAACTGCTAAAATGAAATACAAAATACTTAGCTCATAATAATGTAAACAAGTAATGCTGGTCTCTACCCACCCCCCTGGGTGTGAATCAGCTTATATAATCACCGGCTAAGTTTAATATTGAAAAATGTTATTTTTATTAATAAAATAAATTTTTGAATATACAGTGAACCCTCGTTTATCGCGGTAGATAGGTTCCAGTCGCGGCCGCGATAGGTGAAAATCCGCGAAGTAGTGACACCATATTTACCTATTTATTCAACATGTATATTCAGACTTTTAAAACCTTCCCTTGTACGTAGTTCTGTTAACAAACTACCCTTTAATGTACAGAACACTTAATGCATGTACTACAGTACCCTAAACTAAAACAGGCACAAATATTAAAGGTGATTTTATATCATGCATTTCCTAAACACGCTAAAAAGCACGATAAAAAATGGCAACCAATGTTTTGTTTACATTTATCTCTGATCATAATGAAGAAACAAACTGGAGGTAGAGCTTTGCTTATTACCCAGACATATTTCCCATACTTTTCCCTTAGAACTACATCACATCTTCCTACTTTAGATATATATATATATATATATATATATATATATATATATATATATATATATATGTGTGTGTGTGTGTATATATATATATATTTATTTGTATACACATATACATACCTACATATATACATAAATACATGCATACATATATATATATATATATTACTGTATATATATGGGTTATGGAAAAAATCCGCGAAGTGGTGAATCCGCGATGGTCGAACCGCGAAGTAGCGAGGGTTCACTGTACTTACCCGGTGATTATATATTAAAGGACCCTCCCTTCCTCCCCAATAGAGACCCAGTGGACCGAGGAGAAAATTGGTTCTGTGTTTACATTGAGTACTGAGTACCTGCTCGACAGAGGCGCTGTTGATGTACACCCCCTACCTGCATAGCGATCGCTGGCGTATTTTGAACGTAGAGTTTTTCTGTCGGGCAGCAGAGCTGCAGCTTATATAATCACCGGGTAAGTATATTCAAAAATTTATTTTATTAATAAAAATAACATTTTTCTTCTCTTATCGTAAATTTTGATAATTATTACAGTTTATTATGAAAAAAAAATTGTGAGCAATGGCATCTGTATAGATTCCATGAGTCACAAGACAGGAAGTTTTTTTTATTATACCCTTCAGTAATAGCACAAACCTCAAGAGAGAGTACATGAGTTTGACCTCTGACATTCACTCGCTTTTACGTCTGTTTTTCCTGGCTTCGGCAAGAATTTAATCATGCCAAAGAGGAAAAGACAATTTCAACATCTTGCTAACATAAGGAAGAAGAAAATTTGCTCTACTGAGAGTTCAGAAGTGGGTAATATCGGCGATAATAGCAGAGTTAGTGAAGGAGAGAGATGATGAAGGAGCAACTGTCTCGCCTAAAGAAGCAAGATTTTGAGCAAAGGGATCTTCATTTACAATTAAATTATGATGGATAACATTGTTTTGGTGTATTAATATCCAAAAAGGAACATAAAATTCATGATAATTATGATTTATTATAGAATACAAAAATACATAGAAAAACTTTGAATACCCTCAAAATTATACTTATTGACCTTCAAATTCTATTTTCTCCTTTAGTTTCAAAGATATAGCATTGAAATTTGGTATATAACATAGAAAGGCATTATAAAACAATCAAATAGAGCCTTTTTTCCAATTTTGTTTCATATTTTTTCAGTTTTTTTCCTATGATTTAAAGGGTTTATTTTATTTCCATTTTGAAAAAATTCATATCTAGCTAAAAAATGACTTACAAAAAAAAAAAAACTTTTATTGGTCTACATCAGGTCTATATAGGGTAGTAATCCCAGGTCTTAATTGTAAGTATCAAGGGAGGAGATAGAATTTGAAAAACACTAATTTTCAGGATAAATCGCCCTGGTGTCGCAAAACTGAAGGTCAGAGGCAAAAATCCTATGCAGTTTTGAGATGTCCTAAGTCACCTTATTAAGTGGTATGAATGTCAAAGTCCTGTCCTTAAAAATAAGCATTAGCCAGACGTCCCCCTTAAGACTTCCAGAGTATGTGAGGCGACTTCCAACACAGATCATGGGGCTGGATCAGGCAAGAAAATACAGGGTGCGTCCCGTTCAGTTTAGGGTAGTAGGTTGGCCAGGGCACCAGCCGCCCGTTGAGGTACTACCGTTAAGAGTGTTATCTTTTGACTGGCTAGACAGTAATGCATTTGATCCCTCTTTCTGGTTACGACTCATTTTTTCTTTGCCTACACATACACCGAATACTCTGGCTTATTCTTTACAGATTCTCGTCTTTCCTCATACACCTGACAACAATGAGATTACCAAACACTTCTTCACCCAAGGGGCTAATTACTGTACTGTAATTTTTCATTGTACTTTCCTCTTGAGAATGGTAGAAGAAACTCTTTTGCTATGGTAAGCAGGTCTTCTAGGAGAGGGGCACTCCAAAATCAAACCATTGTATTCTAGTCTTGGGTAGTGCCATAGCCTCTGTACCATGGTCTTTCACTGTCTTGGGTTAGAGTTCTCTTGTTTGACGGCACACTTGGGTACACTATTCTATCTTATCTTTTTTTTTTTTTTTTCTTGTTTTTTGAAATGGTGTGTTGGGCAGGCTTAATAGAAGGGCCATGGATGCTTAGTGGTTTATCAAGAGGTTGTCTTTTCCTTATCCGATTCTTTTTCTTCTCAAAACCATCCTTACTCTCCTCCCTTCAGTTGAAGTGGCTATCCTGGAGAGTGTTTTCCTTTGCATGGTGTATCGGCTTCTCCATGTTGACCAGTTCTTCCGACCTTTTTTTCTATAGTCTATGGGTTTGATTTATATTTCTGTATATATTGTTTTTGTTATAATTTTTGTTAATCTAGTTTTTAAGTAAGTCTCTTTTTATTACCATTAATTCTTATGCAGTCAGGAGACATTGAGCGAAATCCAGGCCCAGTACGTCCTAGATTTCGTCAATGTCGTCTACTGTATTGCAATATTCGTGGTCTTCATGCAAATATTCAAGACCTTACAGTTGCATCCAGACAGTATGATATTCTTTTGTGCTCAGAAACTTCTGAGCTCCTTATAACTGGTTTTAAGAAGCCAATAATGTTGAAACGTGATACCATCCCTAGGGCCAGGGGAATGGCGGTGTATATTAGGACTGAGCACCCTGCTTCTCATAAGTCTTGCTATGAATGTGGATGTCATGAGATTCAGGTAATAAAAGTTTGTGGCAGGCATAACAACTTCTATTTGTGTTTGATCTACCGGAATGCAGACATGGATGACTCTTATCTTCGATTGTCTTCTTACCATTATGGCTAAGATATAAGAAGATGATAGAAAGGCTTCTTTTGTCTTTGTTGGTGATTTCAATGCTCACCATAGAGAGTGGTTAAATTCTGTTTCTCCTACCAATAGCCATGGCTTAAAAGCTTTAGACTTTGCCTCTGAATCAGGCTGTGAGCAAATCATAAGTGAAGTTATTCACAGGCCTGGTAATTGCTTGGACCTCGTATACACTGACTCCCCTGACGTTATAACTAGTAAGGTTGATTCTCCAGTCGGGACATCTGATCATGCCTTGATTTCATCAGTAGTGAAAACTGAGCAGCCTGTCCATGATGTATCATACTCTTGTAAAATTTATATGAAATCTCAAGCAGACTGGAATGGGATTTTGCATAATCCTTTGGGCTTGAATTGTTCACAATTATATAGTAGTGTTGATCCTGTTGTACCTTTGAATGAGAATCTAGTCAACATAATTGATAGGCGTATCCCTTCTCGTGTGCTAAGGTACCGAGTGAAGGACAAACCGTGGTTCAATGATGATTGTAGACTTGCTTATTTGGAGAAACAGGAGGCCTATCATCTTTGGAAGGGTAACAGATCAGATTTGATCTGGAATAACTATACTCATCTTAGAGTTTTTGGTCAGAGAGTTTATACTTCAGCTGAAAAGGAATACAATTTAACCATAAAAGAAACCTTTTCTGATACAACTCAAAAACATGAAAGATGGTCTACCCTTAAATCTGCATTCTTTGGTATAGATGCAACAGTTCCTCCTTTACTTAAACTAGATGGCTCAGTCACTCACTGTCCAAAGGAAAAGGCAACCCTTTTGGCTGATGTGTTTGACAGTAAACAGAGTACAGTAATGAAAAACTCTAACTTCCTCATTCCTGTTTTCCCGAGGCTAAACTAACTAGTTTAGCTTTTTGATCTCATGAAATTAAAGCTCTGTTGATGGATCTTGATGCTTATGGAGGTGTAGACCCAAATGGTATTTTTCCTTTGTTTTTTATAAAGACTGTAAATTTCTTAGCTCCAAAGTTATCTGTTATTTTGCGCAAGTTATCAAGAAGAGCTTTTAGCACTTGTTGGAGAATTGATAATGTTACTTCTCTATGTAAATGCGTTTGTGGTAGCTCAAGTCCAACTGATTACCGCCCAATTTCCATAACTCCCATATTATCTAGTTTTTGAACGTCTTCTGGCAAAACGTCTTAATAGGTTTGCTGAAGGTAATCATCTATTCCCTAGTTTGCAATTTGGTTTTCGTAAAGGCCTTGGAGCTTGTGATGCCCTTCTTACAATCTCCAGTGCAGTTCAGAAATCCCTTGATTGTAGTCAGGAAGTTTGTATGATTGGCCTTGATTTTAATGCTGCCTTTGACCGTGTTAATCGTGAGGCCCTTGTTTTCAAACTCAAACGGTTGGGAGTGAGTGGGTTGTTTCTTAGCATTATTATTGAATTTTCAATATTAAACTTACCCGATGATCATATAGCTGCATCCCTGCTGCCCGACAGAAAAAACCTACGGGCGGAATACGCCAGCGATCGCTATACAGGTGGGGGTGTACATCAACAGCGCCATCTGTCAAGTAGGTACTCAAGTACTCGATGTCAACAAAGAACCAATTTTCCCTCTGTCGTGCCACTGGCAAGACCTACTAAATACGCCGTCCCTAACTGGATTTGTTTTCACAACAATTTGGTGAAGTACACTATTCCAGTTTTGAGCTTTCGCTATGCAGGGGTTTTATCTTCATTTCAAAACTTGAACTCGTTTTGGATAGATTTAATTATGGTGACGAAGAGAGTATGGACTCTCTTTCACTTTTAAATGGCCGACCCTTCCCTTAGACGGAAGTGTTGGTGACGAAGAGAGTATGGACTCTCTTTCACTTTTAAATGGCCGACCCTTCCCTTAGAGGGAAGTGTGTTTAGGTTTTTGGTAATTTTGCTTAACAAGTTATAGATCTATTTATTTTATATCTCTCCGCCTTTATAGGCCTCTTCGATTAACTTTCCATTTATTATAAACTTATAAAAATTAATTTTTATGTTTGTTTATATGCGACCTTTCCTAATAGTAGGCGGTCCTTACTTGGAACCGAAGTTAATTAACATTGAGCCCGTCATATCGTATTTAACCTTTTAAGAATTTAATACTTTTTTTAATTTTTATGTTTTATGAAAGAATTTCTTTGATAGTCTCGTACTGTTTTCAAAGATGAACTAACGTTTAGTTTTTTAGTCTCCGCAGTTGTTGACGTTCAGAACGTTCAACATGCGCTCTATCGTTACGATAGAGAGAGAGTGTATCACGGTTTCACGTTGCAGTAAGAGTAACCGATTCTAGCGTTTCGTTCATTCTTTCTTAGCTTAAATGGTTTAAATTCTAAATAAAGGAACTTTTTATTTGGGAAACCTTTCAGTTTTTTCCTTTAGCAAATAACATGTTTTAACGATATATAATTGGGCTCTTCTCTCAGGTGCTAAGTCAAGAGAGAAGAGAGAGAGAGATAAAGACGGAGGGAGAGAGAGGAGAATAAACGTTTCGTTCAAGCGGGTAACGTTGTTCTCGTTTTTTACTCTTCTCCCTAGTCGCTGTAGGGGAAGAAGGTAAAACGTTTCTTGAGTTTTATTCTTGTTCCCAGGCTTTATGCGGTGAGAGATTGTAAACGTAGTTTATTTGATCTAGTGTTTAGTCTCTTTTCCAGCCACTGAATTCTTTATCTTTATTTATGTTTTTCTGTTGCATTGTAAAACTGTTTTCGCAATTACTACCTTTTAATGAAGGATAGGATTGCGTGTTTCAGGTAGAAATCAGTTAAAGTTTCGATTTCAGTGAAATAAGTGCAAACAGAAAATCAAAAGTGATAAAGTGATATGCGCAAAGTGTTACAGTGTTGCGTCCAAGGGTTCGTCTGTTCGTGCCAGTTGTTCACCTAGTCCGGGACCTCTTACAAGCTCCCAAGCTCAGGGGAGAAGTAATGTCGAACGACTTATGGGTTCCACAGGCCTTGATCGACGAACAGACGTTTTTCCCTCCGTGGTTTCGGGCGTATCTACACACGTTGCCGACGTGATCGCCCCACCCACACAAAGACGAGAGAGCCCATTTATTCCTCGTCTGCGGAAGAGGTTTCTCGTAGAAACCATGGACCAAATCTTGCAGCTTTTTAAGTGCAAGTCGGTCCCTTCCGCGCAAGTCCAACGGCCTAGGTGTAGCCACTGGGTCAGTTCGGACTCGCTGCAGTCATCCGACGACTGCACACCTCCCAAGAGAGGCAAGGTGGTACCGCAACAGGCAGTAACTCCGTCTGTTGCCGCACCAGCTGTTTTAGACCCTCAGTCACAACGGACAGTAGCTCCGTTTGTTGCCGTTTTTTGTAGACCCTAAGTGGTCTCTACTGCAGTCTATGCAGACTCAGTTAGCTGCGGTTATGCAGGAGTTTCGTGCGGAGAAGGTTTACACTGCTCTCGTTAGCCTACAACCTGCCACGGTTGTGCGCCCAGCTCACGCTGAGGCTGCCTGCTCCCACACTCCGGCTGCGGAGAGCTCCACCTCCGTTGCGCAATCGACCCTGCCAGACGCATGTTAACGTTAGCCGACGTGCGGCTCCCTCCGTTAACATGCGTGAGCTACCGCATCAGCAGTGGGAAGGTGGAGTCAAGCTGCCGTGTTTTGACGCGATGCGTTAGTTTCCGCAACCCACGGCAGTCCCCACCACGCACCACCACTCCGCTTTGGTTGTTGCCTGCTCCCACACTCCGACTGCGGAGAAGGTTGACGATGCACCCGTTGGCCTACAGCCTGCCACGGTTGTGCGCCCAGCATGGCTGCCTGCTCCCACACTCTTGTTGTGAGAGCTCCTCCACCCATGCGCAGTCGACCCTGCCAGACACATGCTGACTCCCACAGACACACGGAGCACTCCGTTGCCGTGCGTGAGCTACCACAAGCTGCCGTGTTTTGACACGGTGTGTCAGCCTCCGCAACCCACTGTGGTTACCGCCACTCGTCCGCAGCAGACTAGTCAGTCAGGAGTTGAGGCTTCCCCACACAGCTTTGGTTGTTGCCAGCTCACAGACTGTCAAACAGTTACATGACGTTGCCTTCTGGTCTGCTACTAATGCACCAGTGCTGTATGTCCTCACGCACCTGTTGTGGTTGACAGTTCAGTTTTTGACAGTTCACAGACTGTCAAGCAGTTACATAACGTTGCCTTCTGGTCTGCTGCTTATGCACCAGTGAAACCCTCACTGAGATAACCTAGCTTTTCTCGGACATGGTTCCTGTAGATGAGAAAGTGCTGTTCCCCCTCCTTCTGATATTCCTTTGAGGACTCTGTCATTTGGAGAGGAGCCTTAAGCTGCTTAGCCTCCTATGGACTTTAATTAAAGCATAACAATGCTTCCAGGGATGGTAAATGGTTCCGCTTCAGTCGCTAACCCCGTCTGTTGCCACACCTGCTCCCATAGACCCTAATGGGCTTTGTTGCAAGACATGCAGTCCAAGCTTGTGTCCTTGATAGAGGATTTTTTACGGAGAAGAACCTTCTAGCCAACAACCTTCCTACCGGTTGGTTGTACGCCCTGTTGACGCTGAGGTATCCTACTCACGTCCGCCAGTTGAGATGGTTCCTCCACCGGTGCGACCCAGTGTGGGTTGCCAGTCGCACGTTGACGTTAAGCGACTCCCGGAGGTGGTTGTGGACGTTCAGTGTGTCACTAGGAAGACGTTCAACAACCAGCAGAGGTGACTTGTTGTGACGCAGTGCGGCAACCTCAGCAACCCGGTAGGGGGTTGACTGCACAACCCAGACAGTCTAGACAGTTTCGGGTTGACGCTGTACTTCCTCGCGTCCCCATGGTTGACAGTTCACAGACTGTGCAGCAGTACCATGATCTTGTGTCCGGCTCCGTCACGCATCCACCAGTGCGACCGGATTCAGCGAGTCAGACGTTGCCCACTCCGTTGCCGTTTCCTCATCAGTTTCGGATGAGGAACCCTCTGATGAGGACATGGCTGAACAAGACGATCAACCCCCAGCCCTGCTATCCATCCAGAAGATGCTGAAGAAGGAACACTGCCCTGTCAGGCTGTGGATGAGTCTGGTTAGGACACTGTCATCCGTGGTTCAATTTGTGTCACTTGGAAGACTACACCTCCGTCCTCTTCTGTATCATCTAGCTTTTCACTGGAAAAGGACAAGACGCTAGAAGCGGTCTCGATCCCGGTTTCCGGAAAGATAAAGTCTGGTCTGACTTGGTGAAAGGACTTTATCAACCTTTGAAAGGGTCTTCCCCTGACTGTTCAGACTCCCAACCACGTTCTCTTCTCGGACGCATCGGACGTAGGCTGGGGTGCGACATTAGGCGGTAGGGAATGCTCGGGATTATGGAACTCGAGTCAAAGGACAATGCATTTCAACTGCAAGAAGCTTCTGGCAGTACGTCTGACCTGGAAAAGCTTCAGGTCTCTCCTTCAAGGCAAAGTGGTGGAGGTGAACACGGTCAACTCCCTGCTTTGACGTACATCTCCAAGCAAGGAGGGACCTACTCTCTGACATGGTACGAGTTCGCAAGTGACCTCCTCTCCTGTTCAACAGGTCTAGACTTTTCACTAGTAACGAGGTTCATCCAAGGCAACTTGAATGTCATAGCAGATTGTCTCAGTAGGAAGGGACAAATAATTCCAACATATTGGACCCTCCACAAGGATGTATGCAAGAGACTTTGGGCCACCTGGGGCCAGCCAACCATAGATCTCTTCGCAACCTCGATGACCAAGAGGCTCCCAATACTTTGCTCACCTATCCCGGACTCAGCAGTAGTTCATTTAGATGCCTTTCTACTAGATTGGTCACATCTAGATCTATATGCATTCCCTCCGTTCTAGATTGTCAACAAGGTACTGCAGAAGTTCGCCTCTCACGAAGGGACAAAGTTGACGCTAGTTGCTTCCCTCTGGCCCGCGAGAGAATAACTCACCGAGGTACTTCGATGGCTAGTAGACGTTCCCAGAACACTTCCCCTAAGGGTGGACCTGCTACGTCTGCCACGCGTAAAGAAGGTACTCCAAGGCCTCCACGCCCTTCGTATGACTGCCTTCAGAATATCGAAAGACTCTCGAGAACTAGAGGCTTTTCGAAGGGGGCAACCAGAGCGATTGCTAGAGCAAGGAGAACATCCATCCTTAGAGTCTACCAATCGAAGTGGGAAATCTTCCGAAACTGGTGCAAGTCAGTATCCGTATCCTCGACCAGTACCTCTGTAACTCAAATAGCTGACTTCCTCTTATATCTGAGGAAAGAACGATCTCTTTCAGCTCCCACTATCAAGGGTTACAAAAGCATGTTGGCATCAGTCTTCCGTCACAGAGGCTTAGATCTTTCCAACAATAAAGATCTACAGGACCTCCTTAAGTCTTTTGAGACCACGAAGGAGCGTCGTTGGGTTACACCTGGTTGGAATTTAGACGTGGTTCTAAGATTCCTTATGTCAGACAGGTTCGAACCACTTCAATCAGCCTCCCTGAAAGATCTCACCTTTAAGACTCTTTTCCTGATATGCTTAACCACAGCTAAAAGAGTCAGTGAGATTCATGCCTTCAGCAAGAACATCGGATTCTCATCCGAAACGGCTACATGTTCTACAACTTGGTTTTCTAGCCAAACACGAGCTGCCTTCTCGGCCTTGACCAATATCGTTCGATATTCCAAACTTATCGTATGGTTGGAAATGAACTAGAAAGAGTATTATGTCCTGTAAGAGCTCTTAAGTTCTATTTTAAAAACCTTTACGAGGCCCGTCTGAAGCTTTATGGTGTTCAGTTAAGAATCCATCTTTGCTTATGTCAGAGAATTCTTTATCCTATTTTATCAGACTGTTAATACGAGAAGCTCATTCCCTTCTGAATGAGGAAGACCAAGCTTGGCTGAAGGTAAGGACACACGAAGTTAGAGCTGTCACAACTTCCGTGGTCTTTAAACAAAATAGATCTCTGCAAAGTATATTCGATGCAACCTATTGGAAAAGCAAATCAGTGTTCGCGTCTTTTATCTTAAGAATGTCCAGTCTCTTTACGAGAACTGCTACACTCTGGGACCATTCGTAGCAACGAGTGCAGTAGTGGTGGGGGCTCCACCACTACAATTCCCTAATTCCAGAACCTTTTTAATCTTTCTCTTGAAATATTTTTGGGTTGTCCGGAAGGCTAAGAAGCCTTTCGCATCCTACTTGATTTGGCGGGTGGTCAAATCATTTCTTGAGAAGCGCCTAGATTAGAGGTTTTGATGAGGACCTTTAGTATGGGTTGCAACCCTTCATACTTCAGCTCCTAGGAGTCGCTCAGCATCCTATGAGGATCGCGAGGCTCAGTAAGGAAGACGTACTTAAAAAGGCAGAGTAATTGTTCAAGTCGTCTTCCTTACCAGGTACTTATTTATTTTATGCTTGTTATTTTGAATAACTGCTAAAATGAAAGACGGAATACTTAGCTCATAATAATGTCAACATGTAATGCTGGTCTCTACCCACCCCCCTGGGTGTGAATCAGCTATATGATCATCGGGTAAGTTTAATATTGAAAAATGTTATTTTCCTTAGTAAAATAAATTTTTGAATATACTTACCCGATGATCATAAATTAAAGGACCCACCCTTCCTCCCCAATAGAGACCCAGTGGACAGAGGAGAAAATTGGTTCTTTGTTGACATCGAGTACTTGAGTACCTACTTGACAGATGGCGCTGTTGATGTACACCCCCATCTGTATAGCGATCGCTGGCGTATTCCGCCCGTAGGTTTTTTCTGTCGGGCAGCAGGGATGCAGCTATATGATCATCGGGTAAGTATATTCAAAAATTTATTTTACTAAGGAAAATAACATTTTTTAAGTAATAGATCTCAAAGAGTTGTTGTTGATGGGCACCATAGTGAGTATAGCAATGTGATATTGAGTGTTTCACAGGGTAGTGTTCTTGGCCCATTACTTTTCATACTACATACACATGACATGTGGTTTGGCCTAGAAAACAAGCTTTTTGCATATGCAAACCATGGTAGCTCTTTGCATCAATTCCATCCCCTAAATGTAGATGTGGGCTTGCTGAATCCCGTAATAGAGATCTAGATAAAATTAGTGTATGGTGCAAATTATGGGGGATGAAGTTGAATCCTAGCAAAACTCATAGTATGATTGTAAGTAGGTCAAGGACAGTGGCTCTTCAACATCCGAATCTCAGCATTGATAATATTTCTTTAACTTTGTATGATTCTCTTAAAATTTTAAGTGTTTTTCTTTTAAAATTTTAAGTGTGATTCTTGACCGCAAATTTACTTTTGAGAAACATTAGATCTGCGTCTTCTTCAGTTGCACTAAAAATTGGCACATTGAGAAAGTCTTTAACGATTTTCGGTGATCAATCTATTCTGAAGAAGTGTTTTAATTCTTTCATTCTACCTTGTTTCAAGTATTGTGTTTTGCTGTGGGATGTTTTATATCGTAGTATTTTAGGAATGATGCTAGGAAAATATACTGCTCAATATAACATTGATATATGAGCACTTTCAAAAATAGAAATTAGATACTTTATTTAAAGATGAAATATTTCTGCTTCAGATGAGAGATCTTCAGAATGAAATGACTGTTGAGGAAATAGTTCGTGAGCGCAGCCTCAAGGTCTTTGAAGAGAGGTGTCGTCAATTTTACAAGCCACCTAAATCCGTGTGACCTTAAAGTTTTTTTTTAGCAAATATTTAGGTTTTCAACACTAAACTCCACAAGAAACCTGGCAATAAGTTTTGTTTGTCCCATATTGAAAAACTTTGCAGTAAAGATTTAATTAGAGAGGATAAGTACTCCATCATCCTTGATTGCTCAGGGCCATTTTGTAGATGGTATTACATACAAATGTACAAATAATACCTTCATTTTCATAGATATATATAGCGTTGGTAAGAAGAGGTTTTCTTTTTCACAAAAAAGTTTGTTCCACTTCACAATAAATATATAAATTAAAATGTTTTGCAAATCAATTAGTCTAGTGTAAAGAGAAAACTAATCTACTCCCACTTAGTCATTCAAAAGTAAATAATGTTAGTGTCTTGATTTTTTACAAATTGTATTAGTTCTTCCTAAGAATGTGTAAAAATAAGTGATGTTAACCACCTTCTAATATCTTATTTTGATTTTATACAAATTAGATTTTACAAGAGTTGCATTGTCAGAGTGATACGTGAAGAGGGATTTCCTTCATGTGAATGAAATTTAAATAATTTGTATTTTTCAACTCATTCTTGCTCATTAATTCATTGCTGCCATTCATCAATATTTTCATATTTGTATTTACTTTTTATAAGGGAAAATTACTGTACATAATTTAGTGTTCTTATAAATACAGATGATAGTAGTTGTATCTTCTATCTCATAATAAATGTGGATTGCTTCTAAATTGGTTATTAGAATAAATGATTTATTTGTTATATTTCAAAAGTATTTTCTGGTCCTTCCTGTCTTTACCCAAGTAGATCATCAATTTTAATTACCGGTAACTTAGTTGTTATAGTACTAGAATTTTTCCATTTCCCAGTTACAGTAGTGTAAGTTGATTTGCATATTTTCTTGTACAGTAAAATTGTCTCATATTTTAAACTAATTTCTAACTAATGTAATAGCATTGTCATATTTACCTGACATGCACTAAAGAACAGTTCATTAAGTAAGCCTACAGCAATATAAATTGTTTGGTTCTGTGTAAAACAGTTCTTTAGAAAATAACAGCTTCATTTCAGTCTGCACTAATTATTATTTGGAGGTTTTGCTTATATCATCAAAATAAATTTGTGCATACATAATGTACGTTTAAAGTTTGATGCATATGAAAATATCCATTTAGGATTTCATATTATTGTAGGGTTTTTTGGCTTTAATATTGATATAATTACAAGTTGTATATTTTATGATTGTACAAACAAATTAACTTGCTTTAGATTTTTAAACAAAACTTACCCGCTGGTTATATAAGAATGGCTAACGTCCCTGACGCCTCGGCAGAACTATTCAATACTCGCAGCTAACGCAGGTATGCCAGGTGTACACTAGCGCCCTGGTGGACTACAGGTAGAACTACTCCCACTTATTCAGATTTTCCCTGCCGGTCGTACTGGTCAGAACGTTGAAAATTCACTCGCTATTTACATTCAATTGGACGATTTATTTGGTGATGTACTCCGTCTTTTTATTTTTGGCTTTCGCTTTGGTAATTTCCTTTTCAAATATTCTTGAAATCTTAATTATTTTGAGGTTATTTAGTTATTTTAACCTTTGTTATTGTTTAATTTTCTCTTGTCACTTTTCAATATGGCCGACCCCTCCCCTGTTTATAGGAAGTGTAGTAAGGGTTGTCAGACTCGCCTTCCTAAAGGTTCTGTTGATTCGCACACAATTTGTGTTAAATGTAGGGGTAAATCGTGTGCTTATGGGGATCGGTGTGAAGCATGTTCTTCGTTAACGGAAAGTCAGGGGATAGCTTATGAGCGTTATACTCAGAAATTAGAAAAAGATAGGATTAGAAAAGAGAGAATTAGACGTAGTTCTTCCCGTTCTGTGGATTTATCTAGGTCTGATGTTATTAATCCTATTTCTTCCCCCGTGGTGGTAGATCAAGATCCTAAAGAACCTACGATGAGGGAGATGTTGTCTGCAATTCAAGCTCTCGGTGTGAGGGTTGAATCTTTAGCGGCGGACAAAAAACAGATGTCAGAAATTAATTTACTTGAAAGTGGTTGTACTAGTGATCAATCAAGTGTTAAAAGTTCGACGAATGTGTTAGTGTTGTGGAGGGTGCGCCTGCGCGATCCTGTCGTTCGCCTAGCCTAAGACATCTGGCAAGCTCCCGGAAGGGGAGAAGTTATGTCGAAGGGCGAAAGGGAACGAGATGCTCCATCAATCGCGTAGACGTTCCCTCGAGTAATTCTAGTAACGTAGCTCAGTTCGATCACCCTCACCATAGAAGAAGTGAGGTTAATGCTTTGTCCCCCTCTTCAGATGAAGGGTCACGTGACGATAAGTGGCGTAAAGCTTCTAGACCGATTAAGAGGAAAGTTCAGTCAGTGGAACAGCGGCACGTTTCCTCCCCGCAACAGCCGGGCTGTAGTCATTGGGAGACACCTGAATGTTTTCGGTCCCTTGATGAATGTTTACCTGCGAAGCGCTTGAATGTGGGTTCCGATGGAGATAGAGTAATTGATTCGGATGCGGAGTTAATTTCTGGTTCGGGTGTGACGATTCATGCTCCGCCTCTCCCTTCGGACTGGGACTCTTCTCCCGAAAGGGGTGAATAATTGGAGAGTGATGAAGAGGGCGAATTTGCTATAGAAAAGGCTACACAATTATCTCCTCAAGAAGATCCAAGGTGAACTATGTTGTTGAATATGAAACAACAACTTTCGTCCTTGATGCAGTCTTATCGACCGGTTGTTGGCAGTGAGGCTGGGCGTCAGGCTTCCGTGGGAGACCCGTTGTCGCACAGGCGGCCTGTTGTCTCTGGGGCTGACGTGATATCGCACAGGCGGTCTCCCAGTTTCACTGTTCAGCGGCAGGTGGAGGTAGATTTGTCTCGATGGAGCTCTATTTCACAGCAGCTATTAAAAGAACATACAGCTGATCGTCAATCGAAGTGTGATGACGTTCGCCAAATGGCGGAGCGAGCCGCGAAGCGGCAGGATGGTAGCAGGCGCGAGCGCAAGCGGAGCCCGAGTGGCAGCGTGACGAGGCTCAGAAGTTAATTGATGAAGGCGCTGAGCTTCAGCTTCAGCGCCAGCATGACGACCCACGCCAGTCGAGTCATGAATGGGCATCGTGCGGCGGAGCGGCAGCGGCAGCGCCAGCTAGATTCATCCTATGATAAATTCAATCGTGACAGCAAACGCAAGGCGAATGACTGTCAATTGGATGTGGATGTGGAACAACGCAAGCGCGCCCATGTCGCCACTAATGCGCCTGCACAGGAAGATCAACGTTTGGGTCAAAGCACAACTCCAGTCTCTGAATTGTTAGAAGAAGATCCGGATGAGGGTCTCTCTCACGAGGAACAGTTGGAGGATATCTCGGAGGGAGAGGAGGAGAAACCATCTCAACATTTGGTGGACTTCAAAAAACTAATGCTAGTCTTCTCGGAATTATTTCCAGACAATTTTACACCCGTGGCTCCGCAATCTCCCCTTTCTGAGTTTACCTTAGGCAAGGCAGCAAAGACTTCCTTTTATACAAAAATGGTTCTTTCCCACTCTTCTAAGAGAGCATTGAAGTTGGAGCATGGATAGAATCAAGAAAAGCTCTGGGCAAAACATGCTTCGCTTTTCCACCAGCCAAGTTAGCTTCTAAGTCAAACGTTTGGTATGAGACGAGGGAGGTCTTGGGTTTGGGAGTTCTGGCGTCTGCGCAGGGAGACTTCTCAAACCTGGTGGATTCTTCCCGGGGCCTGGTTAAAGTGTGGTGGTCAATGTTGGAGTTTGATCATCTCCTGAAAGGATTATTCAGAGCGTTTGAGGTATTTAATTTACTTGACTGGTCACTGGGAGCCTTAAGTAGAAGAGTAACCGAAATGAAAGACACAGACACAAGTAGCCTTATCCAAATTATGTCTTGTATGGACAGGGCAGTCAGGGATGGTTCTAATGAGTTAGCTGCGTTGTTTACTGCAGGGGTTATAAAGAAAAAGAGCTACTTTGTGTTCCTTCCTCTCTGCGGGGGTCACTCCATGTCAGAGATTGGAGTTGCCTTTTGCGCCCATGTCCTCGGCTCTTTTTCCGCAGGATTTAGTGAAGGAAGTGGCTGCGAATTTAACTCAGAAGGCTACTCAGGATTTGGTTTCTAAAACAGCCAGTAAAGTTTTGCCTACGTCGTCCTCTGCTCGTAAATCTGAGGAGGGGACATCATATTCTCATTCGGCTCAGCCCTTTCGAGGTAAGCCTACAGGGAGAAGTACTTTCAAACCAGAGGCAAGGAAGCAAAGGAAAAGAGGAGCCAAGCCCAGTCGAGGCAGGGTCTGACTGCTCTCCCCTTCAAGCAGCAGTGGGAGCCAGGCTAAACAACTTCTGGCAGGCCTGGGAGAAGAAGGGATCGAACCCTTGGTCCGTACTTCTCCTAAAGGAAGGATACAAAATTCCGTTTATATCAAAGCCTCCTTTAGCCGTAGATCCTGTGGATCTTTCGCCCAAGTACAAGAGGGAACCGAAGAGGCAAGCCATGCACCTTCAAGTGTCGCTTCTGCTCGAAAAGGGAGCGCTAGAAAGGGTGCGGGATCTGGAGTCTCCAGGGTTTTACAACCGCTTGTTCCTAGTTCCCAAGAGTTCAGGGGAATGGAGACCGGTTCTGGATGTGAGCCCCCTCAACCGCTATGTCCAGAACTTGAAATTCACCATGGAGACCCAGAAGACTGTGCTGGCAGCTGTGAGGAAAGGCGACTGGATGGTATCATTGGACCTCCAGTACGCCTATTTCCATGTTCCGATTCATCCAAGCTGCAGACGTTATCTGAGGTTCGCATACAGGAAGGACGTCTTCCAGTTTCGAGCCTTATGTTTTGCCCTCTGCACAGCTCCTCTGATCTTTACAAAACTAATGATGAATGTGGCGAGCATGCTGCACTCGAGGGGCATCAGAGCCTCCCTATACTTGGACGATTGGTTGATAAGAGCTCCCTCGTTCGATCGCTGTTTGAAGGACCTTCAGTTGACCCTGGATTTGACAAAAGAATTGGGACTTCTAGTGAGTTCAAATTAGTCACAGCTGACTCCATCCTAGAAGATCCTTTGTTTGGGGATGTAGATTCGGAGTCAGGATTTTCTGGCTTTTCCGTCGCCTGCAAGAGTTCAGTCAGCTCTTCTAAGGCTGGAGGTTTTTATGGAGAAGAAAGTCACTACGGTAAGGGAATGGATGAGTCTTCTGGGAACCCTCTTGTCTCTAGAGAAGTTTGTACCTCTGGGGAGATTGCACCTACACCCCCTTCAGTTCCACCTCAATGCTCATTGGAAAAGGGGAGACAATCTCGACAAGGAGAGTATTACCGTTACGAGTGCAATCAGAACACATCTTCGATGGTGGAACAATGCTCACAAACTCAGAGAGGGCCTCTCGTTGGAGCAGAGGAACCCAGACCTCGTGTTGTTTTCAGACGCCTCAAATTCGGGGTGGGGAGCAACATTGGGAAGAAGAGAGATCTCAGGGCATTGGACAAAGGAGCAAAAGGCTCTTCATATCAATCAGAAGGAGCTTTTAGCGGTGGACTTAGCCCTCCAAGGATTCGAGGATCTGGTTCTGGACTAGGTGGTTCAGGTCAATGCGGACAGCACCACGGCCCTAGCGTACATAGCGAAGCAGGGGGGACCCACTCGAAGTCTCTGTACGAGTTAGCGAGATCTCTACTCCTTTGGGCAAAGGAAAGGAGGATTCTCTTATTGACTCGATTCATTCAAGGAGCCAAGAATGTGAGTGCGGACAGGCTCAGCTGGAGGGATCAAGTTCTGTTCACAGAATGGATGCTGCATCTGGATGTTTGCAAAAAGCTGTGGCGATTATGGGGTCGCCCTCTCATAGATCTCTTTGCAACCTCCAAGACAGAGACTGGGAACGTATTGCTCCCCAGTACCGAATCTAGAGGCAGCTCACATAGACGCGTTTCTGTTGGATTGGACACACATGGATGTTTACGCGTTTCCACCCTTCAAGATCCTATACAAAGTGGTGCAAAAGTTCGTATCTCACAAGGGGACCAGGATGACTGTAATCGATCCTTTCTGGCCGTCGAGGGTCTGGTTCCCGGAGGTACTGGAGTGGATAGTGGACGTGCCGAGAAGCCCCCCGTTAAGAGCAGATCTCAGACAGCCCCATTTGGCAAGAAATCGCCAAAACCTCCGAGCTCTACATCTGACTGCCTTCAGACTATCGAAAGACTCGCAAGATCTAGAGGCTTTTCGAAGGAGGCAGCCAAGGCTATTGCAAGAGCAAGGAGAACATCTACCATTAGGGTGTATCAGTCCAAATGGGAGGTATTCAGAGAATAGTGTAGGGCTAACTCGGTGTCTTCGTCCAATACCTCTATAGCACAGATTGCTGACTTCTTTTTAGATCTGAGGAATAACCGTAACTTCTCTGTCCCGACAATTAAAGGATTTAGATGTTTGCTAGAAACTGTTTTCAGACATTGGAATCTGAATCTCTCCAACAATAAAGATTTGCAAGACCTACTTAGGTCTTTTGAAACATCTAATAGATGTCATCAGATATCACCAGCCTGGAACTTGGATGTAGTACTTAGATTCCTTATGAGCGACAGGTTCGAACCTCTGCACTCGGCTACTTTTAAAGATATGACTTTGAAGACCCTTTTCTTAGTGAGCTTGGCAACGGCTAAAAGAGTCAATGAGCTCCATGCTTTCAGCAAGAACATTGGATTCAGAAACGGAAGAGTGTTATGTTCTTTGCAGCAGGGTTTTCTGGCCAAGAATGAACTCCCTTCTCGGCCATGGCCCAAGTCTTTTGAAATTACTAATCTCTATGACATAGTGGACGATGAGGCAGAAAAAGTGCTCTGTCGTGTTAGAGCTTTAAGGATATATTTGGACAGAACAAAGAACTTGAGAGGCAGCTCGGAGGCGCTCTGGTGTGCAGTCAAGAAGCCCTCGCAGCCTATGTCGAAGAATGCTCTATCCTTTTTTATAGGGCTTTTAATTAGAGAAGCTCATTCACAGTGTAATGAGGCGGATCTTAGGCTGCGCAAGGTGAAGGCTCATGAAGTAAGAGCAGTGGCTACTTCAGTAGCTTTTAAACAAAATCGTTCTCTGCAAAGCATAATGGATGTGACTTTTTGGAGAAGTAAGTCTGTATTTACATCCCATTACTTAAAACAGGTTCAGACTCTTTATGAGGACTGCTACACTTTGGATCCATTCGTTGCTGCGAGTGCGGTAGTAGGTGAAGGATCTACCACTACGTTCCCCTAAATCCTAATACCCGTTTCTTTCTCTTGGAACTTTGTAGTTTTATGGTTTTATGTGGAGATTGGTCGACAGTCTTCCGCAATCTTTTGATTTGGTCAGGTGGTCATGTTGTTCCTTGAGAGTGCCCGGAACATGGGTATTGGTTGAGGTCCTGTCATGTTATAGGTTATGGCACCGTTTGACAGCTCCTAGAGATCTTTAGCCCCCTGGGTGGACCGCTGGATCTTTTAAGGACAGTAGACAGAATGAGGCAGAGAACCATTGCAGTCTGTTTCCTTATCAGGTACGAACCGCTTATATTAGTTATGTGTAACTATTAAGTGAATTTTAAATCAAATTGTTGTCTCTGACCTGCCACCAAGGGTGTCAATCAGCCATTCTTAAATAACCAGCGGGTAAGTTTTGTGTTTAAAAATGATATTTTCATAATAAAATGATAAATTCGGAGATAATTTGCATTATTCCTAACCATACAAACCTTAGCTATTTACATAGGGTTTACTTTCGGCGTAGCTGAAATGACGAGCCATTAGATTTTAACAAGGGTTAAACTACCCCCGCGCTTAGGGGAGGGGTAGCTAGCTACCCCTCCCCCCCCACACACACCGGTGAGCTGCTTCACTTCATTTAGAGGTAGGACTTGTCTTGGGGGACAGGGCTGGCGGGCAAATATGTGTAAATAGCTAAGGTTTGTATGGTTAGGAAAAATACAAATTATCTCCGAATTTGTCATTTGTTCCGTAACCGAAATACAAACCACGCTATTTACATAGGGTGACTTACCCTTAGGCAGGGTGGAAAGTCCCCAGCCTTACTGGCTTTGGCTTACCCGGGGATTCAGAATCCGAGTGAGCAGCACTCGAGAAAAAGAGTCCCTGCACCTCGCAAGTTTCTTGCTACGCAAGAAACGTGCGGCCTACATAAGTTGTGTGTGGAGAAATGAAGTGTGACTCGTCCTAGGAAGTTGACCTGAAGTCCTTTATATGGAATTCTTGGCTAGGACATCCCAATACCACCTCGTCAGGGTATGGGGGACGCGACAGTATTATTCTTAATACTAGGAACACAAGGAAGCATGGTTTACCTGCAGAGGTTTGAGATCAGCTATGCAGAGACCCAGGATGCTGCATTCCCAAAGAGAGGGGAGGATGAAGAAAGAAGTAAGGGCCAGACATACTCTTTCATTCACGCAGACTAAAACCGGGTAACAGTGTCCTCAACCTTCTGCTACTTGTCCATTAAGGAGCCTGAGGTTAGACCAGCTGTTGTGCAGCCACCATAGGGCCGATAGAAAAAATATCGAGGCTCGTGTGGGTCACGTCCTGCAGGTAGTGGGCTGTGAAGGTCATTTGACGCTTCCAGACCCCAGCTTGTAGCACCTGCATCACAGAGAAGTTTCTCTTGAAGGCCAGGGACGTGGCGATGCCCGACATCATGTGCTCTAGGGCAACATGACGGAGGAGTGTCTGGATTCAAGGCATGATGAATGGTCCGTCGAATCCAGGCTGAGATGGTATTCTTGGTGACCCTCCTCTTCGTCCTTCCCGTGCTCACAAACAGAGCTTGCACGCAGGGACGGATTGCAGCTGTTCTCTTCAGATAAAGTCTCAGACTTCTTACTGGGCAAAGTAGCAGATGATCTGGGTCATCTGTTACGGAAAGGAGACTCGTAACCCTGAAGGAGTCGAACCATGGGTCCGGCACTCCAGGGTTCCGAGTCTTGGCAACAAACTCGGGGACGAACCTGAACGTTACCTCCCCCCATCCCCTTGAATAGGCGATGTTGTTTGAGAGACCATGAAGTTCACTGACCCGCTTGGCCGAAGCCAGAGCGAGCAGGAATACCGTCTTCCAAGTCAGGTGTTGTTCAGAGGCCTGGCGTAATGGTTCGAACGGGGGTCTCTTTAGAGCCCTGAGGACCCGAACCACTTTCCATGGAGGAGGTCTCACTTCCGACTGAGGGCAGGTAAGCTCGTAGCTTCGTATGAGTAAGGAAAGTTCCAGCGAGGAGGAAATGTCTATTCCTTTCAGGCTAGGCTTAAGGCTGAGCGATAGCCTTTCACCGCCGAGACCGAAAGGCGCATTTCCTCCCGCAAATACAAGAGAAACTCCGCTATTGCTGGAATAGGGGCATCGAAGGGAGAGATACCCCTCCCATGACACCAACCACAGAAGACTCTCCACTTCGCCTGGTAGACCCCTGCGGATGACTTTCGCAGGTGTCGAGACATTCTTTCCACAACTTGTTGCGAAAAGATTCTCTCAGTGAGGAGACGCTGGATAGTCTCCAGGCGTGAAGCCGAAGCGATGCTACGGCTTTGTGGAAGATGTTGCAATGTGGTTGTCTGAGTAGCTCGTGTCGTAGGGGAAGCTCTCGGGAGTTCCGTCAGGAGCTGCAGAAGGTCCGGGAACCACTCTGCATGATGCCATAGCGGAGCTATTAAGGTCATCGACAGGTTGACCGATACTGTAGTCTGGTCTTGTTGAGCACCCTTCTCATCAGACAGAACGGTGGGAAGGCGTAGACGTCGTTGTCCCACCGTTGTTGGAAGGCATCTTGCCAGAGTGCCTTGGGGTCCGGGACTGGGGAGTAGTACAGCGGCTGCTTGAAATTCAAGGCTGTCGCGAACAGGTCCACTGTCGGGGAACCCCACAAAGTCAGGACTTTGTTGGCTACTTGAGGATCCAAAGACCACTCGGTACTCACTATCTGCGAAGCTCTGCTCAGACTGTCGGCAAGCACATTCCTTTTGCCAGGAATGAAGCGAGCTGATAGACGTATCGAGTGGACTTCGGTCCATCTCAGTATCTCTACTGCAAGATGGGATAGGTTTCGTGAAAAGGTACCTCCCTGCTTGGTGATATAAGCCACTACTGTGGTGTTGTCGCTCATCACCACCACGGAGTAGCCTGCCAGGGTCTGTTGGAACTGTTGAAGGGCCAGAAATACGGCCTTCATCTCTAGCAGATTGATGTGGAGGTACTTTTCTGATTCTGACCATAGGCCTGAGGCCCTCTGGTTCAGAACGTGGGCCCCCACCCTTCTTTTGATGCGTCCAAAAACAGCATCAAATCCGTGGGAAGGACGAGAAGATCCACTCCCTTTCGAAGGTTGTCGTCGGTCAGCCACCACCGCAGGTCCGTCCGTTCTGCAGGTCCTATCGAGACCAGAGAGTCCGGGGAATCGATGCCTTGATCCCACCGGGACTTGAGCCGCCACTGCAGAGATCTCATCCTGAGGCGGCCATTGGGAACTAGACGGGCCAAGGAGGCTAGGTGACCTAAGAGACGTAAACAAGATTGGGCTGGAAGGACTTCTCGACTGAGGAAAGGCTCTGCAACCCTCCTCAGCCTTGCTATCCTGTCGTCTGATGGAAAGTCGTCGTGGAGAATGGTGTCTAATATCATGCCTAGATATACCAGTCGTTGTGTTGGGAGCAGAGAGGACTTCTTGAGATTTACCATGATCCCTAGATCTTGGCAAATTCCCAGAAGCCTGTCTCGGTGTCGAAGAAGGGTCGACTCCGAGTCTGCCAGGATCAGCCAGTCGTCCAGATAACGGAGGAGACGGATGCCGTTCCAGTGCGCCCACGAAGATATCAGTGTGATCACACTGGTGAACACCTGAGGTGCTGTGGAGAGACCGAAACGCAGCACCTTGAACTGGTAGATCTTGTTGTCTAGGCTGAATCTTAGGTACTTCCTGGAAGACGGATGGATTGGGATCTGGAAGTACGCGTCCTTCAGATCCAGTGTGCACATGAAGTCTTGCGGTCTCGCTGCAAGTCTGACTGTGTCTGCTGTCTTCATGCTGAACGAAGTTTGTTTGACAAACTTGTTCAGGGCTGAGAGGTCGATGACGGGTCTCCAGCCTCCAGACGCCTTCTTTACAAGAAAGAGTCGACTGAAGAAGCCTGGGGAGCCGTCTACGATCTCCTGGAGAGCATTCTTCTTGAGCATGGTCTCGACCTCTGCCCGAAGGGCTAGCCCCTTTGCCGATCCCATGGCATAGGAGCTCAACGACACTGGATTCACTGTCAGGGGAGGTTGAGATGTTATCAACGGGACGCGATATCCTTGTTCGATCACAGAGACCGTCCTGGAATCAGCCCCGTGTTGCTGCCACCTGTGCACGCAACTTTGCAGGCATCCCCCTACAGGTGGACACGCAGGGGGATTGCCAATCCTATCGTGCATCCCCCTACAGGTGGACACGCAGGGGGATTGCCAATCCTAGCGTTTGCGGCCTCGGCCGCTTCTTCTAGGATTTCTGCCTCCCCTGGAGGACTTTCCGCCCTTCTTGTCTTTGACAGGAAAGGGCTGCTGTTTAGACACCTTGGTCTTAGCTGCCGGAGCCTGCTTCGGTGTCCTGCGAGGCTGCTGTTGCTGTTGAGGACCTGGAGGTTTGTAGGGCCTCTCAGCTGTCCGTTCTATATCCTTGGGCTCAAACAGGTTTCCTCCAAGGATGGAGGAATGTCTGAGCTTGCTGACATCCATAGCGGGGACCTTCGGGTGGAACCTCTCAGTCACCGCATCACAACGCTTTAGAATTGAGTTAGCCCACAGGTTAGTGACCTGGCGAGCCAAAAACTCGATGAAGCGCGTGCCCGAGAGGAGGAAGGTCTCCAGGGCCTTCCTATTGCTCTCCTTGGACAAGTCCTCAGAGTGCAATAGGATGCCCAGAGACCCTAGCCAGACATCCAGCCACGAAGTGGATTGCATGGCACACTTAGCGACTTTCTCTTGGCTTAGGATCTCCGACGCTGAGAATGTCACCTGCCGGGCATTGAGTTTCTCTAGAGAGAGACCCCTGGTGAGCTCTTCCACAGAGTGGTGGAGGGGAAGAGCTAAACAAGACTCCTCCATGATCTCGAAGTACCTCCTCTGCTAAACGCGAGGAGGTGGGAGGAGCTTGTTCCCGGCAGAAGAACGGCTGGAGGAGGCGAGCTTGGAAAGCTGACCCTCGACCTTGTCCCTGGCACTCTTCACCCCCTGGGACCATGGCAGGGCTGCACTGGCCTTGGGGGGCTTCTGAATACCATAAACTTGGTCCAGGACCGTATCCTTGCCTTCGCGAGGGGCGGTCTCGGGGTCCTTAAAACTATTGAGTTGCCTCATTAGATTAAGGACCTGCCAGAAGGCATGCTCTGACTCGCGCTGCTCTCCTCCTTGTGGACTGGCAGCTAAGTCTCCTGTCCCCATTGGCTCTTCTTGGGGGGACCCGCGGACGTTCTCCCGGGGAATGGTTGGCTCTGGACGAATCCTCGAAGATGACTTGGGGATCGTCTTTGAGTCCTTGGGCTCCCTCCTGGGAGGGATACAGGACTCTAGCAAAGAGGTCTGGAGGGTCCCTCCTACGCGAGACGTTTCTCTTCCTTGAGGTGGGGTTCCTCCCATTGCTGCTGTGGGAGAGTGCCTCACCTCGCTGGATTCTCCTGAGGACGGGAAAGGTTTGTGCGCAGGAGAAGGAGAAAACGCCTGCAAAGGGGAAGGGGCCTTCCCGACGGACCTCTTGGGAGCCAGCTTAACCCTGGGAGAAGTTACCGTGAAATCCACTCCTCTCCTTCTCTTCAGCGGGGGCGAGGGAGCCTTTGGTTTTAGTCCCAGGTCAGCGAGGGCTGGCTTCATAGCCTGCACGACTGCTTTCATCAGGGAACCAAACCAAGGCTGGCGGCTGACTGACGCAGTGTTAGCGATTCCCGCTGGAGGGAAGGGGACCGGCTGATCCTTAAGAGTGGATACTACTGGGACTGCCTGAAATGAAGAAAGGGAAGAACAATGTTGCCTGGACCTCTCCGATGAATCTTGCTGCTCCTGGACGCGTGCTCGTCGCTTATGAGTTGGCGATCGCGAAGACGATCTGGAAGTACGTGGCGCCCGGCAACTCGCAAGGTTGGCCGCGCTGCGAAACCCGGAGGGAATTACGTTGGGGCTCGCGCGATGGCAAAACTGCTGGGTCGCGCGCGGGTGAGTGGGTGCGTGGACGCGCTGGCGAGGGGACGCGTGGGCGCGCAGGCGAAGGAGTGCGTGGATGCACAGGTGAGGGTGTGCGGGAGTTCCGGGACGATCGCTGGGGATCAGGAGAGCGATGGCGCGTAGGCGATCGGTGGAGCATAGGCGAGTGTAAGCGCGTTGGCGAGCGATGACGCGTTGGCAAACGATGACGCGTCGGGTGAGTAGGCGACCGACCGCGCACTGGCGAGTTAGCGCGTGGGCGAGTCGGTGACCTGTGGCGATCACATGCATGGGCACGTTCGCACACAGGCGAAGGATCGCGCGGGCGCGTTCGCACACAGGCGAAGGATCGCGCGGGCGCGTAGGAGATCGCTGACGCGTAGGATGGCACGCAGGAGCGCGGAGAGAAGTTGCCAACTGGGGCGCAGGGCCAGGCGCTTATGTGCTCGAGGGCGAATGCTCGTGGGCGGGCTCAGGAATCGACTCGTGGGCTCGCGGGCGCGCATGCACTTTAGAAGTGCGCACAGGAGAAAACGCACGGTGGTGCGCAGGCGGCGGTTGACGCGCAGAGGAACGGTGGCGAGGCAAAGGATCAATGTCCCTGCTTGCGCCCAGATCCGAAGGTCGTGGGCGCGTGGGCGAAGGTTGGCGCGCATCAGGAACTGGGCGCGCAGTAGTGCGCTGACGAGCAGGAGGTTGACGGCGCTCAGGAGACTGTTGACGAGCAGGAGGTTGACGGCGCTCAGGAGACTGTTGACGAGCAGCAGGAACAGAAGAGCGCTTGTGCGCAGGTGAACGCTTGTGCGCAGGTGAACGCTGGCGAGCAGGAGAGCGCTGGCGAGCAGGAGAGCGCTGACGAGCAGGAGAGCGCTGACGAGCAGGAGAGCGCTGGCGATCAGGAGAGCGCTGGCGAGAAGAGTCTGTAGACTCATCCGCAGGAGAGCGCTGGCGAGCAGGAGAACGCAGAAGAGCGCTGGCAAGAAGAGTCAGGTGACTCTTCAGCAGGAGAGCGCTGACAAGCAGGAGGGCGCTGGCGATCAGAAGAGCGGTGGTGCTTGCGCGCTACTGAAGGGCGCACAGGTGAAACCTGGCGTGGAAGGGACTTACCCACATTGTGGGATAAGCCCTTCTGCCCCGAGGGGACCGGTGCTTGAATTAACAAGAATGATCTGGCAGGCGCAGGAGATCGCAAACGATCTGCGGAGAGGTCCAGTGATGTCACAGCCACGGTCTGCTCCCGACGAGAAGAATCCTTTGCAGGGGACGATGAAGATGAAGACCCGAAGAGAAGGCGCTCCTAACTCCCTTGTAAGGAGAAGGAAGGCCTCGGCGGCGAAGAGGAGGGCGAGCCTTACGGCGAAGACGACCTCGAGGCAGGGTATCGCCGTCGTCGGTCCTCGGAAGAGGAGTCTCTGTTAGTGCACTCCCCCGAGGGGGAGGAACACCCGCAGGAGAGACCGTTGGACCCAGCTTCCCCCTCGAAGGATGTTCAGAGGGGGAACCTGAGCCTTCAGCAACATCCGCAACAGCAGCAGCTGGGGTTTGACCCGACCCGTCGAACGCCTCTGCCACAACAACGTCGACAATAGCCAGAGGGTCTACCTCTGGTATTACCGGCGACTGTTGGACAACTGCCCCCAACTGGATCAGATCAAACAGGGCTTCCTTGGAGGGCGAGCCCTTAAGCCCCAAGGAAGCCCAAAGCTGGAAAAGATCATTGTTAGATACAGTTTGGTCATAATCAACAAAATCAATAATGTCCTCCCCCGGAGGAGGAGGGGGAGCTGCCTCGCTATGGGAGGCAACACCCTCTCCCGAACCCCGAGATTGGGAAACAAAAGAAGGACCTACGCTACTACTCTGCGGCCTCTCGCGAGAGACCGAACGAGTGGGAGCTTCGGAGGAGGTTCGGGCAACGGAAGAAGAGTCCTTGGAGCCTTCCTTCCCCAAGGCAGTTCCTGAGGGAGAACGGTCTTGCTTAGAACTCTTCTTACGCCGCCGGGCAAACCTCTCCCACTGGGAGGTAGGCCACTCCCTACATTCCATACAAACATTATCACTTTCACACCGTTGACCTCGCTTTGGTAATTTCCTTTTCAAATATTCTTGAAATCTTAATTATTTTGAGGTTATTTAGTTATTTTAACCTTTGTTATTGTTTAATTTTCTCTTGTCACTTTTCAATATGGCCGACCCCTCCCCTGTTTATAGGAAGTGTAGTAAGGGTTGTCAGACTCGCCTTCCTAAAGGTTCTGTTGATTCGCACACAATTTGTGTTAAATGTAGGGGTAAATCGTGTGCTTATGGGGATCGGTGTGAAGCATGTTCTTCGTTAACGGAAAGTCAGGGGATAGCTTATGAGCGTTATACTCAGAAATTAGAAAAAGATAGGATTAGAAAAGAGAGAATTAGACGTAGTTCTTCCCGTTCATTAGAAAAGAGAGAATTAGACGTAGTTCTTCCCGTTCTGTGGATTTATCTAGGTCTGATGTTATTAATCCTATTTCTTCCCCCGTGGTGGTAGATCAAGATCCTAAAGAACCTACGATGAGGGAGATGTTGTCTGCAATTCAAGCTCTCGGTGTGAGGGTTGAATCTTTAGCGGCGGACAAAAAACAGATGTCAGAAATTAATTTACTTGAAAGTGGTCGTACTAGTGATCAATCAAGTGTTAAAAGTTCGACGAATGTGTTAGTGTTGTGGAGGGTGCGCCTGCGCGATCCTGTCGTTCGCCTAGCCTAAGACATCTGGCAAGCTCCCGGAAGGGGAGAAGTTATGTCGAAGGGCGAAAGGGAACGAGATGCTCCATCAATCGCGTAGACGTTCCCTCGAGTAATTCTAGTAACGTAGCTCAGTTCGATCACCCTCACCATAGAAGAAGTGAGGTTAATGCTTTGTCCCCCTCTTCAGATGAAGGGTCACGTGACGATAAGTGGCATAAAGCTTCTAGACCGATTAAGAGGAAAGTTCAGTCAGTGGAACAGCGGCACGTTTCCTCCCCGCAACAGCCGGGCTGTAGTCATTGGGAGACACCTGAATGTTTTCGGTCCCTTGATGAATGTTTACCTGCGAAGCGCTTGAATGTGGGTTCCGATGGAGATAGAGTAATTGATTCGGATGCGGAGTTAATTTCTGGTTCGGGTGTGACGATTCATGCTCCGCCTCTCCCTTCGGACTGGGACTCTTCTCCCGAAAGGGGTGAATAATTGGAGAGTGATGAAGAGGGCGAATTTGCTATAGAAAAGGCTACACAATTATCTCCTCAAGAAGATCCAAGGTGAACTATGTTGTTGAATATGAAACAACAACTTTCGTCCTTGATGCAGTCTTATCGACCGGTTGTTGGGAGTGAGGCTGGGCGTCAGGCTTCCGTGGGAGACCCGTTGTCGCACAGGCGGCCTGTTGTCTCTGGGGCTGACGTGATATCGCACAGGCGGTCTCCCAGTTTCACTGTTCAGCGGCAGGTGGAGGTAGATTTGTCTCGATGGAGCTCTATTTCACAGCAGCTATTAAAAGAACATACAGCTGATCGTCAATCGAAGTGTGATGACGTTCGCCAAATGGCGGAGCGAGCCGCGAAGCGGCAGGATGGTAGCAGGCGCGAGCGCAAGCGGAGCCCGAGTGGCAGCGTGACGAGGCTCAGAAGTTAATTGATGAAGGCGCTGAGCTTCAGCTTCAGCGCCAGCATGACGACCCACGCCAGTCGAGTCATGAATGGGCATCGTGCGGCGGAGCGGCAGCGCCAGCGCCAGCTAGATTCATCCTATGATAAATTCAATCGTGACAGCAAACGCAAGGCGAATGACTGTCAATTGGATGTGGATGTGGAACAACGCAAGCGCGCCCATGTCGCCACTAATGCGCCTGCACAGGAAGATCAACGTTTGGGTCAAAGCACAACTCCAGTCTCTGAATTGTTAGAAGAAGATCCGGATGAGGGTCTCTCACGAGGAACAGTTGGAGGATATCTCGGAGGGAGAGGAGGAGAAACCATCTCAACATTTGGTGGACTTCAAAAAACTAATGCTAGTCTTCTCGGAATTATTTCCAGACAATTTTACACCCGTGGCTCCGCAATCTCCCCTTTCTGAGTTTACCTTAGGCAAGGCAGCAAAGACTTCCTTTTATACAAAAATGGTTCTTTCCCACTCTTCTAAGAGAGCATTGAAGTTGGAGCATGGATAGAATCAAGAAAAGCTCTGGGCAAAACATGCTTCGCTTTTCCACCAGCCAAGTTAGCTTCTAAGTCAAACGTTTGGTATGAGACGAGGGAGGTCTAGGGTTTGGGAGTTCTGGCGTCTGCGCAGGGAGACTTCTCAAACCTGGTGGATTCTTCCCGGGGCCTGGTTAAAGTGTGGTGGTCAATGTTGGAGTTTGATCATCTCCTGAAAGGATTATTCAGAGCGTTTGAGGTATTTAATTTACTTGACTGGTCACTGGGAGCCTTAAGTAGAAGAGTAACCGAAATGAAAGACACAGACACAAGTAGCCTTATCCAAATTATGTCTTGTATGGACAGGGCAGTCAGGGATGGTTCTAATGAGTTAGCTGCGTTGTTTACTGCAGGGGTTATAAAGAAAAAGAGCTACTTTGTGTTCCTTCCTCTCTGCGGGGGTCACTCCATGTCAGAGATTGGAGTTGCCTTTTGCGCCCATGTCCTCGGCTCTTTTTCCGCAGGATTTAGTGAAGGAAGTGGCTGCGAATTTAACTCAGAAGGCTACTCAGGATTTGGTTTCTAAAACAGCCAGTAAAGTTTTGCCTACGTCGTCCTCTGCTCGTAAATCTGAGGAGGGGACATCATATTCTCATTCGGCTCAGCCCTTTCGAGGTAAGCCTACAGGGAGAAGTACTTTCAAACCAGAGGCAAGGAAGCAAAGGAAAAGAGGAGCCAAGCCCAGTCGAGGCAGGGTCTGACTGCTCTCCCCTTCAAGCAGCAGTGGGAGCCAGGCTAAACAACTTCTGGCAGGCCTGGGAGAAGAAGGGATCGAACCCTTGGTCCGTACTTCTCCTAAAGGAAGGATACAAAATTCCGTTTATATCAAAGCCTCCTTTAGCCGTAGATCCTGTGGATCTTTCGCCCAAGTACAAGAGGGAACCGAAGAGGCAAGCCATGCACCTTCAAGTGTCGCTTCTGCTCGAAAAGGGAGCGCTAGAAAGGGTGCGGGATCTGGAGTCTCCAGGGTTTTACAACCGCTTGTTCCTAGTTCCCAAGAGTTCAGGGGAATGGAGACCGGTTCTGGATGTGAGCCCCCTCAACCGCTATGTCCAGAACTCGAAATTCACCATGGAGACCCAGAAGACTGTGCTGGCAGCTGTGAGGAAAGGCGACTGGATGGTATCATTGGACCTCCAGTACGCCTATTTCCATGTTCCGATTCATCCAAGCTGCAGACGTTATCTGAGGTTCGCATACAGGAAGGACGTCTTCCAGTTTCGAGCCTTATGTTTTGCCCTCTGCACAGCTCCTCTGATCTTTACAAAACTAATGATGAATGTGGCGAGCATGCTGCACTCGAGGGGCATCAGAGCCTCCCTATACTTGGACGATTGGTTGATAAGAGCTCCCTCGTTCGATCGCTGTTTGAAGGACCTTCAGTTGACCCTGGATTTGACAAAAGAATTGGGACTTCTAGTGAGTTCAAATTAGTCACAGCTGACTCCATCCTAGAAGATCCTTTGTTTGGGGATGTAGATTCGGAGTCAGGATTTTCTGGCTTTTCCGTCGCCTGCAAGAGTTCAGTCAGCTCTTCTAAGGCTGGAGGTTTTTATGGAGAAGAAAGTCACTACGGTAAGGGAATGGATGAGTCTTCTGGGAACCCTCTTGTCTCTAGAGAAGTTTGTACCTCTGGGGAGATTGCACCTACACCCCCTTCAGTTCCACCTCAATGCTCATTGGAAAAGGGGAGACAATCTCGACAAGGAGAGTATTACCGTTACGAGTGCAATCAGAACACATCTTCGATGGTGGAACAATGCTCACAAACTCAGAGAGGGCCTCTCGTTGGAGCAGAGGAACCCAGACCTCGTGTTGTTTTCAGACGCCTCAAATTCGGGGTGGGGAGCAACATTGGGAAGAAGAGAGATCTCAGGGCATTGGACAAAGGAGCAAAAGGCTCTTCATATCAATCAGAAGGAGCTTTTAGCGGTGGACTTAGCCCTCCAAGGATTCGAGGATCTGGTTCTGGACTAGGTGGTTCAGGTCAATGCGGACAGCACCACGGCCCTAGCGTACATAGCGAAGCAGGGGGGACCCACTCGAAGTCTCTGTACGAGTTAGCGAGATCTCTACTCCTTTGGGCAAAGGAAAGGAGGATTCTCTTATTGACTCGATTCATTCAAGGAGCCAAGAATGTGAGTGCGGACAGGCTCAGCTGGAGGGATCAAGTTCTGTTCACAGAATGGATGCTGCATCTGGATGTTTGCAAAAAGCTGTGGCGATTATGGGGTCGCCCTCTCATAGATCTCTTTGCAACCTCCAAGACAGAGACTGGGAACGTATTGCTCCCCAGTACCGAATCTAGAGGCAGCTCACATAGACGCGTTTCTGTTGGATTGGACACACATGGATGTTTATGCGTTTCCACCCTTCAAGATCCTATACAAAGTGGTGCAAAAGTTCGTATCTCACAAGGGGACCAGGATGACTGTAATCGATCCTTTCTGGCCGTCGAGGGTCTGGTTCCCGGAGGTACTGGAGTGGATAGTGGACGTGCCGAGAAGCCCCCCGTTAAGAGCAGATCTCAGACAGCCCCATTTGGCAAGAAATCGCCAAAACCTCCGAGCTCTACATCTGACTGCCTTCAGACTATCGAAAGACTCGCAAGATCTAGAGGCTTTTCGAAGGAGGCAGCCAAGGCTATTGCAAGAGCAAGGAGAACATCTACCATTAGGGTGTATCAGTCCAAATGGGAGGTATTCAGAGAATAGTGTAGGGCTAACTCGGTGTCTTCGTCCAATACCTCTATAGCACAGATTGCTGACTTCTTTTTAGATCTGAGGAATAACCGTAACTTCTCTGTCCCGACAATTAAAGGATTTAGATGTTTGCTAGAAACTGTTTTCAGACATTGGAATCTGAATCTCTCCAACAATAAAGATTTGCAAGACCTACTTAGGTCTTTTGAAACATCTAATAGATGTCATCAGATATCACCAGCCTGGAACTTGGATGTAGTACTTAGATTCCTTATGAGCGACAGGTTCGAACCTCTGCACTCGGCTACTTTTAAAGATATGACTTTGAAGACCCTTTTCTTAGTGAGCTTGGCAACGGCTAAAAGAGTCAATGAGCTCCATGCTTTCAGCAAGAACATTGGATTCAGAAACGGAAGAGTGTTATGTTCTTTGCAGCAGGGTTTTCTGGCCAAGAATGAACTCCCTTCTCGGCCATGGCCCAAGTCTTTTGAAATTACTAATCTCTATGACATAGTGGACGATGAGGCAGAAAAAGTGCTCTGTCGTGTTAGAGCTTTAAGGATATATTTGGACAGAACAAAGAACTTGAGAGGCAGCTCGGAGGCGCTCTGGTGTGCAGTCAAGAAGCCCTCGCAGCCTATGTCGAAGAATGCTCTATCCTTTTTTATAGGGCTTTTAATTAGAGAAGCTCATTCACAGTGTAATGAGGCGGATCTTAGGCTGCGCAAGGTGAAGGCTCATGAAGTAAGAGCAGTGGCTACTTCAGTAGCTTTTAAACAAAATCGTTCTCTGCAAAGCATAATGGATGTGACTTTTTGGAGAAGTAAGTCTGTATTTACATCCCATTACTTAAAACAGGTTCAGACTCTTTATGAGGACTGCTACACTTTGGATCCATTCGTTGCTGCGAGTGCGGTAGTAGGTGAAGGATCTACCACTACGTTCCCCTAAATCCTAATACCCGTTTCTTTCTCTTGGAACTTTGTAGTTTTATGGTTTTATGTGGAGATTGGTCGACAGTCTTCCGCAATCTTTTGATTTGGTCAGGTGGTCATGTTGTTCCTTGAGAGTGCCCGGAACATGGGTATTGGTTGAGGTCCTGTCATGTTATAGGTTATGGCACCGTTTGACAGCTCCTAGAGATCTTTAGCCCCCTGGGTGGACCGCTGGATCTTTTAAGGACAGTAGACAGAATGAGGCAGAGAACCATTGCAGTCTGTTTCCTTATCAGGTACGAACCGCTTATATTAGTTATGTGTAACTATTAAGTGAATTTTAAATCAAATTGTTGTCTCTGACCCGCCACCAAGGGTGTCAATCAGCCATTCTTAAATAACCAGCGGGTAAGTTTTGTGTTTAAAAATGATATTTTCATAATAAAATGATAAATTCGGAGATAATTTGCATTATTCCTAACCATACAAACCTTAGCTATTTACATAGGGTTTACTTTCGGCGTAGCTGAAATGACGAGCCATTAGATTTTAACAAGGGTTAAACTACCCCCGCGCTTAGGGGAGGGGTAGCTAGCTACCCCTCCCCCCCCACACACACCGGTGAGCTGCTTCACTTCATTTAGAGGTAGGACTTGTCTTGGGGGACAGGGCTGGCGGGCAAATATGTGTAAATAGCTAAGGTTTGTATGGTTAGGAAAAATACAAATTATCTCCGAATTTGTCATTTGTTCCGTAACCGAAATACAAACCACGCTATTTACATAGGGTGACTTACCCTTAGGCAGGGTGGAAAGTCCCCAGCCTTACTGGCTTTGGCTTACCCGGGGATTCAGAATCCGAGTGAGCAGCACTCGAGAAAAAGAGTCCCTGCACCTCGCAAGTTTCTTGCTACGCAAGAAACGTGCGGCCTACATAAGTTGTGTGTGGAGAAATGAAGTGTGACTCGTCCTAGGAAGTTGACCTGAAGTCCTTTATATGGAATTCTTGGCTAGGACATCCCAATACCACCTCGTCAGGGTATGGGGGACGCGACAGTATTATTCTTAATACTAGGAACACAAGGAAGCATGGTTTACCTGCAGAGGTTTGAGATCAGCTATGCAGAGACCCAGGATGCTGCATTCCCAAAGAGAGGGGAGGATGAAGAAAGAAGTAAGGGCCAGACATACTCTTTCATTCACGCAGACTAAAACCGGGTAACAGTGTCCTCAACCTTCTGCTACTTGTCCATTAAGGAGCCTGAGGTTAGACCAGCTGTTGTGCAGCCACCATAGGGTCGATAGAAAAAATATCGAGGCTCGTGTGGGTCACGTCCTGCAGGTAGTGGGCTGTGAAGGTCATTTGACGCTTCCAGACCCCAGCTTGTAGCACCTGCATCACAGAGAAGTTTCTCTTGAAGGCCAGGGACGTGGCGATGCCCGACATCATGTGCTCTAGGGCAACATGACGGAGGAGTGTCTGGATTCAAGGCATGATGAATGGTCCGTCGAATCCAGGCTGAGATGGTATTCTTGGTGACCCTCCTCTTCGTCCTTCCCGTGCTCACAAACAGAGCTTGCACGCAGGGACGGATTGCAGCTGTTCTCTTCAGATAAAGTCTCAGACTTCTTACTGGGCAAAGTAGCAGATGATCTGGGTCATCTGTTACGGAAAGGAGACTCGTAACCCTGAAGGAGTCGAACCATGGGTCCGGCACTCCAGGGTTCCGAGTCTTGGCAACAAACTCGGGGACGAACCTGAACGTTACCTCCCCCCATCCCCTTGAATAGGCGATGTTGTTTGAGAGACCATGAAGTTCACTGACCCGCTTGGCCGAAGCCAGAGCGAGCAGGAATACCGTCTTCCAAGTCAGGTGTTGGTCAGAGGCCTGGCGTAATGGTTCGAACGGGGGTCTCTTTAGAGCCCTGAGGACCCGAACCACTTTCCATGGAGGAGGTCTCACTTCCGACTGAGGGCAGGTAAGCTCGTAGCTTCGTATGAGTAAGGAAAGTTCCAGCGAGGAGGAAATGTCTATTCCTTTCAGGCTAGGCTTAAGGCTGAGCGATAGCCTTTCACCGCCGAGACCGAAAGGCGCATTTCCTCCCGCAAATACAAGAGAAACTCCGCTATTCTTGGAATAGTGGCATCGAAGGGAGAGATACCCCTCCCATGACACCAACCACAGAAGACTCTCCACTTCGCCTGGTAGACCCCTGCGGATGACTTTCGCAGGTGTCGAGACATTCTTTCCACAACTTGTTGCGAAAAGATTCTCTCAGTGAGGAGACGCTGGATAGTCTCCAGGCGTGAAGCCGAAGCGATGCTACGGCTTTGTGGAAGATGTTGCAATGTGGTTGTCTGAGTAGCTCGTGTCGTAGGGGAAGCTCTCGGGAGTTCCGTCAGGAGCTGCAGAAGGTCCGGGAACCACTCTGCATGATGCCATAGCGGAGCTATTAAGGTCATCGACAGGTTGACCGATACTGTAGTCTGGTCTTGTTGAGCACCCTTCTCATCAGACAGAACGGTGGGAAGGCGTAGACGTCGTTGTCCCACCGTTGTTGGAAGGCATCTTGCCAGAGTGCCTTGGGGTCCGGGACTGGGGAGTAGTACAGCGGCTGCTTGAAATTCAAGGCTGTCGCGAACAGGTCCACTGTCGGGGAACCCCACAAAGTCAGGACTTTGTTGGCTACTTGAGGATCCAAAGACCACTCGGTACTCACTATCTGCGAAGCTCTGCTCAGACTGTCGGCAAGCACATTCCTTTTGCCAGGAATGAAGCGAGCTGATAGACGTATCGAGTGGACTTCGGTCCATCTCAGTATCTCTACTGCAAGATGGGATAGGTTTTGTGAAAAGGTACCTCCCTGCTTGGTGATATAAGCCACTACTGTGGTGTTGTCGCTCATCACCACCACGGAGTAGCCTGCCAGGGTCTGTTGGAACTGTTGAAGGGCCAGAAATACGGCCTTCATCTCTAGCAGATTGATGTGGAGGTACTTTTCTGATTCTGACCATAGGCCTGAGGCCCTCTGGTTCAGAACGTGGGCCCCCACCCTTCTTTTGATGCGTCCAAAAACAGCATCAAATCCGTGGGAAGGACGAGAAGATCCACTCCCTTTCGAAGGTTGTCGTCGGTCAGCCACCACCGCAGGTCCGTCCGTTCTGCAGGTCCTATCGAGACCAGAGAGTCCGGGGAATCGATTCCTTGATCCCACCGGGACTTGAGCCGCCACTGCAGAGATCTCATCCTGAGGCGGCCATTGGGAACTAGACGGGCCAAGGAGGCTAGGTGACCTAAGAGACGTAAACAAGATTGGGCTGGAAGGACTTCTCGACTGAGGAAAGGCTCTGCAACCCTCCTCAGCCTTGCTATCCTGTCGTCTGATGGAAAGTCGTTGTGGAGAATGGTGTCTAATATCATGCCTAGATATACCAGTCGTTGTGTTGGGAGCAGAGAGGACTTCTTGAGATTTACCATGATCCCTAGATCTTGGCAAATTCCCAGAAGCCTGTCTCGGTGTCGAAGAAGGGTCGACTCCGAGTCTGCCAGGATCAGCCAGTCGTCCAGATAACGGAGGAGACGGATGCCGTTCCAGTGCGCCCACGAAGATATCAGTGTGATCACACTGGTGAACACCTGAGGTGCTGTGGAGAGACCGAAACGCAGCACCTTGAACTGGTAGATCTTGTTGTTTAGGCTGAATCTTAGGTACTTCCTGGAAGACGGATGGATTGGGATCTGGAAGTACGCGTCCTTCAGATCCAGTGTGCACATGAAGTCTTGCGGTCTCGCTGCAAGTCTGACTGTGTCTGCTGTCTTCATGCTGAACGAAGTTTGTTTGACAAACTTGTTCAGGGCTGAGAGGTCGATGACGGGTCTCCAGCCTCCAGACGCCTTCTTTACAAGAAAGAGTCGACTGAAGAAGCCTGGGGAGCCGTCTACGATCTCCTGGAGAGCATTCTTCTTGAGCATGGTCTCGACCTCTGCCCGAAGGGCTAGCCCCTTTGCCGATCCCATGGCATAGGAGCTCAACGACACTGGATTCACTGTCAGGGGAGGTTGAGATGTTATCAACGGGACGCGATATCCTTGTTCGATCACAGAGACCGTCCTGGAATCAGCCCCGTGTTGCTGCCACCTGTGCACGCAACTTTGCAGGCATCCCCCTACAGGTGGACACGCAGGGGGATTGCCAATCCTAGCGTTTGCGGCCTCGGCCGCTTCTTCTAGGATTTCTGCCTCCCCTGGAGGACTTTCCGCCCTTCTTGTCTTTGACAGGAAAGGGCTGCTGTTTAGACACCTTGGTCTTAGCTGCCGGAGCCTGCTTCGGTGTCCTGCGAGGCTGCTGTTGCTGTTGAGGACCTGGAGGTTTGTAGGGCCTCTCAGCTGTCCGTTCTATATCCTTGGGCTCAAACAGGTTTCCTCCAAGGATGGAGGAATGTCTGAGCTTGCTGACATCCATAGCGGGGACCTTCGGGTGGAACCTCTCAGTCACCGCATCACAACGCTTTAGAATTGAGTTAGCCCACAGGTTAGTGACCTGGCGAGCCAAAAACTCGATGAAGCGCGTGCCCGAGAGGAGGAAGGTCTCCAGGGCCTTCCTATTGCTCTCCTTGGACAAGTCCTCAGAGTGCAATAGGATGCCCAGAGACCCTAGCCAGACATCCAGCCACGAAGTGGATTGCATGGCACACTTAGCGACTTTCTCTTGGCTTAGGATCTCCGACGCTGAGAATGTCACCTGCCGGGCATTGAGTTTCTCTAGAGAGAGACCCCTGGTGAGCTCTTCCACAGAGTGGTGGAGGGGAAGAGCTAAACAAGACTCCTCCATGATCTCGAAGTACCTCCTCTGCTGAACGCGAGGAGGTGGTAGGAGCTTGTTCCCGGCAGAAGAACGGCTGGAGGAGGCGAGCTCGGAAAGCTGACCCTCGACCTTGTCCCTGGCACTCTTCACCCCCTGGGACCATGGCAGGGCTGCACTGGCCTTGGGGGGCTTCTGAATACCATAAACTTGGTCCAGGACCGTATCCTTGCCTTCGCGAGGGGCGGTCTCGGGGTCCTTAAAACTATTGAGTTGCCTCATTAGATTAAGGACCTGCCAGAAGGCATGCTCTGACTCGCGCTGCTCTCCTCCTTGTGGACTGGCAGCTAAGTCTCCTGTCCCCATTGGCTCTTCTTGGGGGGACCCGCGGACGTTCTCCCGGGGAATGGTTGGCTCTGGACGAATCCTCGAAGATGACTTGGGGATCGTCTTTGAGTCCTTGGGCTCCCTCCTGGGAGGGATACAGGACTCTAGCAAAGAGGTCTGGAGGGTCCCTCCTACGCGAGACGTTTCTCTTCCTTGAGGTGGGGTTCCTCCCATTGCTGCTGTGGGAGAGTGCCTCACCTCGCTGGATTCTCCTGAGGACGGGAAAGGTTTGTGCGCAGGAGAAGGAGAAAACGCCTGCAAAGGGGAAGGGGCCTTCCCGACGGACCTCTTGGGAGCCAGCTTAACCCTGGGAGAAGTTACCGTGAAATCCACTCCTCTCCTTCTCTTCAGCGGGGGCGAGGGAGCCTTTGGTTTTAGTCCCAGGTCAGCGAGGGCTGGCTTCATAGCCTGCACGACTGCTTTCATCAGGGAACCAAACCAAGGCTGGCGGCTGACTGACGCAGTGTTAGCGATTCCCGCTGGAGGGAAGGGGACCGGCTGATCCTTAAGAGTGGATACTACTGGGACTGCCTGAAATGAAGAAAGGGAAGAAGAATGTTGCCTGGACCTCTCCGATGAATCTTGCTGCTCCTGGACGCGTGCTCGTCGCTTATGAGTTGGCGATCGCGAAGACGATCTGGAAGTACGTGGCGCCCGGCAACTCGCAAGGTTGGCCGCGCTGCGAAACCCGGAGGGAATTACGTTGGGGCTCGCGCGATGGCAAAACTGCTGGGTCGCGCGCGGGTGAGTGGGTGCGTGGACGCGCTGGCGAGGGGACTCGTGGGCGCGCAGGCGAAGGAGTGCGTGGATGCACAGGTGAGGGTGTGCGGGAGTTCCGGGACGATCGCTGGGGATCAGGAGAGCGATGGCGCGTAGGCGATCGGTGGAGCATAGGCGAGTGTAAGCGCGTTGGCGAGCGATGACGCGTTGGCGAACGATGACGCGTCGGGTGAGTAGGCGACCGACCGCGCACTGGCGAGTTAGCGCGTGGGCGAGTCGGTGACCTGTGGCGATCACATGCATGGGCACGTTCGCACACAGGCGAAGGATCGCGCGGGCGCGTTCGCACACAGGCGAAGGATCGCGCGGGCGCGTAGGAGATCGCTGACGCGTAGGATGGCACGCAGAAGCGCGGAGAGAAGTTGCCAACTGGGGCGCAGGGCCAGGCGCTTATGTGCTCGAGGGCGAATGCTCGTGGGCGGGCTCAGGAATCGACTCGTGGGCTCGCGGGCGCGCATGCACTTTAGAAGTGCGCACAGGAGAAAACGCACGGTGGTGCGCAGGCGGCGGTTGACGCGCAGAGGAACGGTGGCGAGGCAAAGGATCAATGTCCCTGCTTGCGCCCAGATCCGAAGGTCGTGGGCGCGTGGGCAAAGGTTGGCGCGCATCAGGAACTGGGCGCGCAGTAGTGCGCTGACGAGCAGGAGGTTGACGGCGCTCAGGAGACTGTTGACGAGCAAGAGGTTGACGGCGCTCAGGAGACTGTTGACGAGCAGCAGGAACAGAAGAGCGCTTGTGCGCAGGTGAACGCTGGTGCGCAGGTGAACGCTGGCGAGCAGGAGAGCGCTGGCGAGCAGGAGAGCGCTGACGAGCAGGAGAGCGCTGGCGATCAGGAGAGCGCTAGCGAGAAGAGTCTGTAGACTCATCCGCAGGAGAGCGCTGGCGAGCAGGAGAACGCAGAAGAGCGCTGGCAAGAAGAGTCAGGTGACTCTTCAGCAGGAGAGCGCTGACAAGCAGGAGGGCGCTGGCGATCAGAAGAGCGGTGGTGCTTGCGCGCTACTGAAGGGCGCACAGGTGAAACCTGGCGTGGAAGGGACTTACCCACATTGTGGGATAAGCCCTTCTGCCCCGAGGGGACCGGTGCTTGAATTAACAAGAATGATCTGGCAGGCGCAGGAGATCGCGAACGATCTGCGGAGAGGTCCAGTGATGTCACAGCCACGGTCTGCTCCCGACGAGAAGAATCCTTTGCAGGGGACGATGAAGATGAAGACCCGAAGAGAAGGCGCTCCTAACTCCCTTGTAAGGAGAAGGAAGGCCTCGGCGGCGAAGAGGAGGGCGAGCCTTACGGCGAAGACGACCTCGAGGCAGGGTATCGCCGTCGTCGGTCCTCGGAAGAGGAGTCTCTGTTAGTGCACTCCCCCGAGGGGGAGGAACACCCGCAGGAGAGACCGTTGGACCCAGCTTCCCCCTCGAAGGATGTTCAGAGGGGGAACCTGAGCCTTCAGCAACATCCGCAACAGCAGCAGCTGGGGTTTGACCCGACCCGTCGAACGCCTCTGCCACAACAACGTCGACAATAGCCAGAGGGTCTACCTCTGGTATTACCGGCGACTGTTGGACAACTGCCCCCAACTGGATCAGATCAAACAGGGCTTCCTTGGAGGGCGAGCCCTTAAGCCCCAAGGAAGCCCAAAGCTGGAAAAGATCATTGTTAGATACAGTTTGGTCATAATCAACAAAATCAATAATGTCCTCCCCCGGAGGAGGAGGGGGAGCTGCCTCGCTATGGGAGGCAACACCCTCTCCCGAACCCCGAGATTGGGAAACAAAAGAAGGACCTACGCTACTACTCTGCGGCCTCTCGCGAGAGACCGAACGAGTGGGAGCTTCGGAGGAGGTTCGGGCAACGGAAGAAGAGTCCTTGGAGCCTTCCTTCCCCAAGGCAGTTCCTGAGGGAGAACGGTCTTGCTTAGAACTCTTCTTACGCCGCCGGGCAAACCTCTCCCACTGGGAGGTAGGCCACTCCCTACATTCCATACAAACATTATCACTTTCACACCGTTGACCTCGACACTGCGGGCAAAAGGTGTGAGGGTCTGTATCGACCGCTGACATGAATGTTCCACAGGGGCGGTCGGGGAGTCCAGGGCACTTACGCATAATGGGAAGAAAAGGTAGAGGCCAACTTCACACACACAACTGTAAGAAAAAGAAAAACATATTAAGGCTGTCAAAAATGCGAGGACGAGACAGACACGTCTGTACATCGTCCGAGCCAAAAGTGAAGTGAAGCAGCTCACCGGTGTGTGGGGGGGAGGGATAGCTAGCTACCCCTCCCCTACCACCGTGCTAACTAGCGCGGGGGTAGTTTAACCCTCGTTAAAATCTAATGGCTCGTCATTTCTGCTACGCCGAAAGTAAACCCTTTGTAAATAGCGTGGTTTGTATTTCGGTTACGGAACAAATAAATTTTTTAACATACTTACCCGCTGGTTATATAAGTTATAATCCCACTCTCCTCCCCCTAGAGACCAAGGGGCAAGGAAAATCTGAATAAGTGGGAGTAGTTCTACCTGTAGTCCACCAGGGCGCTAATGTACACCTGGCATACATGCGTTAGCCGCGAGTTTTGAATAGTTCTGCCGAGGCGTCAGGGACGTTAGCCATTCTTATATAACCAGCGGGTAAGTATGTTCGAAATTTTATTTTATTATGAAAATATAATTTTTCACTATTCTAAGTACTGTACTGCCACTGGAATACCATTAAGTAGCCTTCTGAAGATTTCATGTCCCACGTATTCTTATTTTGAGGTTTTAATCAGCATCTTAAAACTGTAAGCAAGGATAGTCGGCAATTCTCTTTGGATTCAAAAGTCCTTGTCGGTCCTATTCTGTCTGATATTAAGTAACATCCAAAAAACTGATAGAAACATTAAAGAAAAGGTACCATAGATAAAAAAAAAATAGATTACAATGGAATGGAATAAACCATCAATTTTAGATAATTTAATTGTAAGTGAATGATGTAGAAATACAATCACATTCATAAGTATCATTATTATTAATTGCTAAGCCACAACCCTAGTTGAAAAAGTAGAATGTTATAAGCCCAGGGGCTCCAATAGGGAAAATAGCTCAGTGAGGAAAGGAAACAAGGAAGAATAGAATATTTTAAGATCAGTAACATTAGAATAAAAATATCTCCTATATAAACTATAAAAACTTTAACAAAATAAGAGGAAGAGAAATAAGATAGGATAGTGTGCCCGAGTGTACCCTCAAGCAAGAGAACTTTAAGTAACCCTTGGGTGAAGAAGAATTGTTTGGTAATCTCAATGTTGTCAGGTGTATGAGGACAGAGGAGAATATGTAAAGAATAGGCCAGACTATTCATAACCAGAGAGAAGGATTCAATGTAGTACACTCTGACCAGTCAAAGGACCCTATAACACACTAGCGGTAGTATCTCAACGAGTGGCTGGTGCCCTGGCCAACCTACTACCTATAAAAAGATGATACTGTACTGTACTTTTATTTTTGGATAAATTGGCAACTTAAAAAGCAACAATTGGCAACTACAGTAGTTTGGGTCACTAAAAACTACAGCAGCTTGGGCGGGAAGTTCCTGTGTAGTGACTGATTTAAAGGGACATGTGATCTTTCAAATTATCATACAGTAGTGGCTTACTTCTAATTTCTGACTAATACTGTATGCTTATACTTCTATTGAAAAAAAAAAAAAACTTAAATGATAAAAATGCTTTATTAATTATGTATGGTTTCAATTGTCAAGCACTCATTTAGAATCAAATCTCAATACTAGATTTATTGGTCTGAAAATGTTATTTTAGGCGGGAGCCTACTTGACTTACATATGAGTTCCATGGGAGGAAGGTAAGGGGCACCTGGTTCCCACATTGCAAAGGACCCTTTAGAAATGTGACGGTCTGCATACTGCTGGCATGTCTTGAGGCCACAAGGCAACTTGACCCGCCAGGTACAGGATACCGTTGAACACTCCATGTCTTCAGCAACCTGTAAAGATAGAAAATTTTTAATGAGTACAAGTCATTAAAAAATTTCAATCTTAAAGATAGCATATAAATAAATATTCCAATAGAAATGTTTTAAAAATATTTCTAGAATAAAATTTTCTACTGCACACATGGCTACTGCTACTCTAGAGTGGAGACTCATGCCTAACAGCTCAAAATCTTTAGAGATTCATGAAATATTTATAAAAGATAGTGTTGTAGAAAGCGTCACAGCGGCGGAAAACCAATACTGTACCTCCAAAGTCGGTCTATTAGACAACCTAAGGTGGCAAATTCAGCAGTAGCTGGGTCTAAGGCAGCAGCTATTCCTAGCAACCATGGCATCATGAACTGACTTTTCAACACCCCAAGGATGTCGACACAATGCAGCAGAGGCATTGTCCAGTTTACAAGGTGGAAAGTCACGGGAAATGAAAGGCAGTAGATTAATAAATCTGCCAAAGATAACCAGGATGCAAGAAATTGTAAATTCAGGGGATATCCTGACAACCAGGCGGGATCCAATCGACCAACTTCAGAGAATAATGTTATCACATAGAGAAGAGGAAAAGGAGGTGTAGATGACCAACCTAAGGCTGCAGCTGAAGTGGCAGAGGGCAAGGGGAATTCCCCCTATAGCCAACTTTCAACCAATGCTAAGAACCCAAGCCAACAAGACTAGAGGCAGGGACAGAAAGCAATACTTCTGCCAGGATAAACCTACCTGGCAAAGGAGCTAAGACTCCACATGTGGTAAGAGGTAGGCTACATAGCCCAGGATGAGAAGCTGCTTTCATAGACTAGGCAACTACTAAAGTGGCAGAGGATAACCCAAAGGGGTACTAGCTCTCTGTCTGGATAGGGTTAGGCCATAGGAAATACTATGCAGGCAAGCCTAGCCTACATAGTGGTTGAGAGAAACTCAAATGCAAGGGTAATTAGACTAGACAAAAGGAACTGCAGTTCCTAAGACAATAAAACGGATTTTGAGCGAAGCGAAAAATCTATTTTTGGGTGAGATAGCCATGGCGTCCTGATGGAAGGTTCCTGTTTGGTAGCTTCCTTGGGTATAAGACTACTAAGATATTCCCAGAGAATTTAACCACAGGTTATCACAGAATTCTAACTTCTGGAGCGAGTATCTCAAAGGTTTCCCTTTAAGACATCGTAATACAACAGGGGACACGCATGTCTGGTCGTGCCACATAGCTATCTCCACCCCGAACAGAGTTAACGCTTCGGTGTGTAAGGGCTGAGAATAGCTGGGAGCCGTTCCACAGCTAATCTCACTCGTGGCTACTACTGATACTCGAGACGTAAACAAACGGACGCCATTGCTCTAATGACGTCACGAGCGTCTTTATCCTGGCGCCAGTTGCTGCCCATCACCATGATACAATTGTGTAGGGTGGGAACAAACTGACGAAGTAGTAGGGAGGGTCCATCAGGACGCCATGGCTATCTCACCCAAAAATAGATTTTTCGCTTCGCTCAAAATCCGTTTTTTGGGCTCAAGCCATGGCGTCCTGATGGAAGAGTACCAGAGAATCAATGTATCGTGGTAGATTTTTCCCCCAGAGTTAAGTGCCTAGGCATTGACAAAATAGCAAAGTAATCTTAGATAAGAACCATAGGAACGAAGTATCCTGCCCCCCATTGGTAGGAAGTTCCCATGGGCTATGCCGACGTCAAAGTGGTATTGAAGGACTATTCATCTTGACAGAAGAGCTTTTTAAGAGCTTAGAGATGAAGCAGAATGTTTGATATTTGTATAGGAACATTCTGAGTAGGTCAGTGGTGGTTGGGCACTGTGTGTAGGATTCATCTCCTGATTATCAGAAGTAAGTATTCGAGTAGGAACCTTACTGAGACAAGGTGAATATAATTTAAGGATAGACATCTTAAATTCTTCATGACCATAAGAAAGGAGGAATAAATAAAACTATGACAGTATGTATTTCATAGTAAGTAGGAGCTGAAAGAGACGCATAAGTAATAAAATAGAAATTTTATTTCACAATGCAGAAATTAAATAATTTACAGCAAAAGTAAAGTTCATTTACAGTAATAATAATGTACATAGAAATAAAGGCTTGCTCTTGAATCTGAAAGGGAATTTCAGGATTAGTAGGTACTCGTTCTCGAGGAACGCAAGTCTTTAAATAACACATCATGCTCAAGGCATGCGGCACTTGTGTAACACTATGACATTTCACCTGGGATAAGAACAGTTATAAAAGCACTAAGTGTTTTTAGACATCACTATGAATCACTCGAGGGTCAACATAGGCACCCGAAGAGTTAGAGTCCCAAATAACTCACTGTTCTACGCAGAGTTAGGTGCAGGTTTCATAACACTACCTGCGGCTACCACAAAATGTTTGATTTCGTGCACTTGTTTCGCATAATGTTTAAAGAAAACTCGCGAGGACTTCCAGCCCGTAAAGTTTTTAAGGCTCTCAAAGTCCATGCTCTGAAAGAAGTTCAGAGAAGATGCCACTTTTCTAGGATCATGACCAGCGGGTGTACTGTTCGGATCCGCTCTGCGAATGAAGTAGGTGATTTTCGCTCTTAATTGTTTCAGTGACAGGTCGCTGCCCGATGTTTCTCCTTTGAAGAGTTGGCCTCCACCAAAGTTTGAAGTTCTGCGAAGATAGACCTTGAGGCTCTCTACTGGACATAGAGAGACATCCTCCTTCAGGGGGCATATTCTCCAAGGGCCCCATCTTTTGGTGGGTAATTCATTTTTGGCGAGAAACGTCGGATCAGGGGAGAGGGTCACTTCTCCTGAATCAGCAAACAGGATGTGTCCCTCTTCTCTTGATAATGCCACTATTTCGCTGACTCGAGCTCCCGAGGCGAGAGCAAATAAAAATATAACTTTCTGAGTCAGATCCTTGAGGGGGCATGAATCGTTGTCCAAGTTGGAGGCGAAATGGAGCACCTTGTCTAGTGACCAGGAGATCGGTTTCGGAGGGGGTGCTGGGCGTAGGCGAGCACATGCTTTCGGCAGTTTGTTAAAGATGTCGTTGGACAGATCAATTTGGAAAGCATATAGAATTGGTCTAGTCAAAGCCGATTTGCAGGTTGAAATCGTATTGGCTGCTAATCCTTGTCCATGAAGGTGAATGAAGAAGGACATACAGAAATCAATGGTGATTTCTTTAGGATTTTTTGCTTTAACAAAGGAGACCCATTTCCTCCAGGATGATTCATATTGCCGTCTCGTGGATTCGGTCTTGTATTCCTCTAGGAAGTCTAGACTTTTCTTCGAGATCCCAAACCTCTTCTTTGCGGCAAGGGAGAGAAAATCATGAGATGAAGGTCCTTGATTTTCGATGATGAAGCGAAGACAGTCGACTTCTGTACTTGTTGAGAGAGAACTGGGCCCGGGAGAGGGATCAGCTTGGGCTGCAGCTCCAGGACCAGGGGGTACCAGTTGCTCCGGGGCCACTTGGGAGCCACTAGGGCCGCTGTCCCTTTGAAGGTTCTCAGTTTGGAGAGGACTTTCAACAGAAGGTTGGTGGGAGGGAACAGGTATATCTTCGACCATCTGTTCCAGTCCAGTGACATGGCGTCCACCGCTTCTGCTTTGGGGTCCTCGTACGGGGCTACGTACAGAGGAAGTTGATTGTTGTCGCTCGTTGCAAAGAGATCTATCTGAAGTTCTGGGACTTGATGAGAGATGAAGGAGAATGATCTTGCGTCTAGAGACCATTCCGACTCTATCGGGTTTGTCCGAGATAGAGCATCCGCTGTCACGTTGCGGAATCCTTGTAGGTGAACTGCAGACAGGTGCCACTTCTTCTTCTCCGCCAGACGGAAGATTGGGAGAAGCACCTGATTTATCTGGGGCGATCTTGAGCCCTGGCGATTGAGACAACGAACTACCACCGAGTTGTCTAGGGTTAGACGGATGTGGATCGAGGGCGGCGGGGATAGCTTCTTCAGAGTAAGAAGGACCGCCATGGCCTCCAAGATGTTTATGTGGAACGTCTTGAATAGTGGAGACCAGGTCCCTTGAGCTTGTTTCAGGTGGGAGTGACCTCCCCAGCCCTCCAGTGAGGCATCCGTGTGGATGTTGAGTGATGGAGGAGGGTGTTGGAGAGGAATGGACCTTTTCAGGGCCATTGCTTCCGACCACGGCTTTAGGAGGCGTCGAAGTCTGTTTGGAAGCCGTCTCTTGAGGTCTCTTCGAGCGATGGATGCCGATCGTCTCCAGACTCCCGCGGCATCCTTTAGCTGTGCACGAAGCACTGGGTTTGTCACTGAGGCGAATTGTAGAGAGCCTAGAACTCGTTCCTGCTGTCGTCTTGAAATGCGTTTGGATTTCAGTAGTCGCTTGACAGACCCTGCTATTTCCTTCCTTTTCTTCTGGGGGATGGAAAGGCGGTGTGACTGAAGATTCCAGTGGATTCCCAGCCACTGAAACTTCTGAGCTGGAGAGAGGCGAGATTTCTTCTCGTTGATCTTGAATCCCAGGTGTTCTAGGTACTGGGTAACTTCGTCGCAAGACTTTGTACACTCTTCGGGCGATGGAGCCCAGACTAGCCAGTCGTCGAGGTAGGCCATCACCTGGACGTTTCTTAGGCGGAGCTGTTGTACTATGGCATCCGCCAGCTTTGTGAAGATCCGAGGGGCCACATTGAGGCCGAATGGCATGGCCCGGAAGGCGTAGCTTTTCCTTTGGAGTCGAAATCCTAGGTAGGAGGAAGCGTGATGGTTCATTGGAATGTGCCAATAGGCATCCGCCAGGTCTATAGAGACCGTGTAGGAACCTTGAGGCAGAAGGGTCCTTATTTGTTGAAGCGTCAGCATCTTGAATTTGTTGTTCTCTATGAACTTGTTGAGGGGGGATAAGTCCAGAATGACTCTGAGCTTGTCTGAGTCCTTCTTGGGAACGCAAAACAGTCTCCCTTGGAACCTGGTGGACTTTACCTTCCTTATCACCTTCTTGTTCAAGAGGTCTAGAACATATTCTTCCAGAATGGGGGTCGATTGTTGGAAGAACCGCTGGAAGATTGGGGGTGGTTGCACCCAACTCCAGCCTAGACCGTTCTTGATGATGCTGTGTGCCCAAGGATCGAAGGTCCAACGATCCTGGAATTGGCGGAGTCTTCCTCCCACCGGAAGCACTTCATTGCTTCTGGTGTCCCGAGGACTTGTTGCCTCGGCCGCTAGCTCCCTTTCCTCCTCTACCTCTGGAGGGACGACGAGAGGCGTCTCTGCTTGCACCCCTGGACGAGCCTCTACCTCTGGCATGAAAGGTAGTGGATGGCTGTTCAAAGGCAGGGGTGAAGACCGGTGACTGTGACAACACCGGTTGGGGGACCAATTGAAAGGTCTGTTGTGGTTGGGCAACCACTTGGGAGGTAGCGGGTCCCGGAAACTGACGTCTTTGTTGACGTTGCTGGGGTTTCGGTTTCTGAGGTTTCCTCTTAGGCTGAGGTCCATCGTCCTGAGAGGTTTTCCTTTTCCTGGACATGCCCCACTTGTGGAGAAGGTTCCTATTCTCCGTGGCGGCTCTGTCCGTTATTTCCTTGACAAGGTCCGAAGGAAACAGGTGCTTTCCCCAGATGTTGGAGGAAATCAGCCTCCGGGGTTCGTGTTTCACGGTGGCACCGACAAACACGAATTCACGACAGGCTCTACGAGCCTTTATGAAATGGTACAAGTCCTTCATTACCGTCAGTAAGTGGGATTTGGCCAGTACCATGTAGTGATCGGGTACTGCTGTGTCACAGGCCATAACTTCAAGTTGGACTTGATGAGAAAGAGACGCTGCAAGCCTCTCCTTCGTGTCTTGTTCCCGGCGAAGGAGGTGATCATTGAGCTTAGGGAGGTCTTCATTAAACTGACGTCCGGCAACGTCAGGATCGAGCCTACCCACAACGAAAGTATGTTGGACATCTTTCCATTGTCTAGTGTCAGGGGGCGTTACGATGGAGAAGGGTCTGCACTCCTCCAGTGCAGGGCAGGGTTTCCCTTCTTCCGCCGCCTTAAGGCATGCAGCCAAGGCCTTTTCCAAAAATGGAAGAATCGCAGTGTCGGGAGCGACATAAGTAGGATGCTTCTTGCTCAAGGCAGGAAGCTTAGAGCAGGTAAAGCCCCTGCTCTTAAATGCGGAGGCTAGCATAGCCTGGGCCTTTGCGAGATCGAACACTATCTCTTCCTTAGGTTCGGTCTCCTCCTTCGAGGCAGGTTCAGAACGAAGCCGGACGTAACAGTCCGGGTAGGCCTCGAAGCTTGGGAAGAATTCCACATCTTCCAACGGGACCGTGCCGATTTTGTCACTAACAAAGATCCTGCCGGTCGCAATAACCATATGCTCTGCATACCTCCACGGGTTGGCATGAGAGCAAGCTGGGAGATCCTTAACCGAGATCTTCTTCGGTTCTCTGGATCCAATCATAGACCTGATGGACTCCTGGTTCTCCTTCAGTCTGTCGTCCATGACAGCTCTAATCAGTCGGATCAGTTCTTGTGTAGAGGAAGAAGGATCCGGGGTCGAGGAGGTAGACGGAATGGACACATCCGTCGGTGTAGGAGTAGGCGGAGGGATGGACGAGGGAGTAGCTCCAATCTCCGACTCGGTGTATTCCACCTTGTCTTCGTCCTCTTCGGCTCCTTGAGCCATAAGCGTCTTCTCCGTGTCTTCCGAGACGTCAGAGATCTGTTCATCCTCTTCGGAATCTAGGCGACACTCGTGCATGGACTGAGCCATGACCACATCAGGTTCCACCGTAATTTGGACAGTGGGGATTGCTTCCTTTGGAACCACTGAATCAGGGGAGGCCTTAGGGAACAGCAGGGACCTCAGTTCTTCGGTGGCCAGGTACGGTCCAGTGGCATTCCTCTGAAAACCACGCACCCACTTGCGCAGTTTCTCACGAGCAATGTCTCTAACCTCCGCTGAGGGAGGGTTATGGAAGGCCTCAACTAGGTAGGCCTGGCAGACCGTACAATCCAGAGGATTCCAGAACTTCCAATCCCCTCTTTTGTCTGAGCAAGGGGCGTGAGTCCTGCACGCCGTATGTCCGTAAAACTGGGAGCGTTTCACGGCACAGTATGCGAAATCGCACTTCATCTGCTCCTCCTGTGGAAGAAAGAGAAAATGAGTATGGGGGAGTCATAGGAATGGCTCTTAAATTAAGTTAATATTAATCATTAATTTTAACTTATATAAGGTGTGATGCATAGAGAGTGAAACAGTAAAGGAGAACACGCTCCATGCATCTCGCCCGGCTGGTTACCATAGGCTTGGTCCTGGGATAATCCAAATGACCGAGATCATTGGATATAGTTTCCTAGGATTCCCATTATATTGGAACTCCATGGAAAGCCAAGGACAAGGTTGGGATCGAATTCATTCGGTTCCCAGATAAGAGCCAGAAGGTCTCATTAAGGGTAACTGCTTCTGGCAACCAGCCGTGCTAAGATGCACATAGCATGCTGGAAATAGAAGAATGCAAAGAGACAGCATGATCACTAATAGAGCAGTACTAGGTACTGATCTTAGAAGCAAAGCAGCTTATCTATTTGCCAGGTAGGGCTATCTTAGTCTTATGATAGCTACAGAGAGGGGGTGCAAGTATTCTTGACGCCTCCGGGGTATCCGGCAAGCCGCCGGCACGCCGGAGCTCGCTCCAGCATAGATTCTGGCATTAGAACAGACAATTTTCAAAAGTCAGTTAGATACCAGGATGGCGGCCGCCGGCACAACGGCGGCACGCCGGCAGGGAGCGGCGGCTCCGGCAGTCGGAGGATGCCGGATTGGTGACTGGGGTAAGGATGGTACAGGTAGTATCGGGTTGCCGGCAGTATATGCCGGCACTCCGGAGATCGACCGGCAAGCGGACGATTAGATAGGAGTAGGAGAGCCGCCAGTAGTAGCCGGCGGCAGCCGGCAGTCCCTCGGAACACGGGGGGCTGGCGGCAAGGGTAGGGAAGTCACCAAGAGGCAGGTATTGCCGGCATAAGAGGCGGCAAGAGACCGGCACCCAGATAGATAGAGAGACAGGGGGAGGGGGGGAAGGATGCAGGAAGTACCTTCAGGGTTCCAGACATCCCTCCCCCTCCCTGAGGGGGTGTACCCATGATAGAGACAGGCTCTATCATCCATATGCAGGGGTCACTAGGGACCGGGAGCAGGTAGCCCAAGGGAGGACTAGGGAACACCCAAGATGGGGGGGGGGAGACTCCCTTATGCAGAGCTACACTAGGAACTAACCTTATAGGACACTATGAAGGTATATGTACCAGAGCGGACTGCACAAGGAAGCTCGGGTAGCCCTACTCATCCACCCTAAGGAGGAGTTGTAGGACAGGGGACAGATGAGTATAAACTAACCTAAGCATAGGCTAGGCTATACAAGAGATAGGTGGGGAGGGAGAAGAGAGGGGTCTTCCCAGGAAGGGTTTCTGTACCAGAGCGGCCACAAAGGGAAGGGAGGACACTCCCTAACCTAAGATTAGGCTGATCGGCTAAAACGGTGCAAGAGTACAGTTTCAGCATGGAACAGAGAAACCTTCCTAACCCGACCTAGATCAGGGCTAAAAGTCCTGAACTAGGCAAGGAAGAAGACGTATCGCTATCGCAGGAAAGTCGCAGACTATCCTAGCCATAGAGGTAGGCTAGCCTAACCTCACTCTCAGACGCAATCCTAAAGGGGGTTCATTCCTTTAGGGAGGACTGAGAGGCGATATAATACTCTATTAGACAATGAATCCCTTTACTCAGAAAAGGGATCAAGGCTAATTAGAGGGAATGCCAAGGCAGGGGATGAAGGAAGCATATAGGGGTCCTAAGGTTAGGTTAGGCTAGTAAGAATCACTGACTAGCCTATCCCCTATATGGTCCCTGAAGGCGAAAACATTTGCATCACTAGTCAAAAGTATTGTAAAATAATAATGCCACTATCTTCATAACTTAGTCTAGGATCACTGATAAATCATGCATGAACACTTGTATATAGGCTCCTGGCCTGGGGGCTATAGTAGCCGACTGGTATGAGGTCAATCGATGACCGATAAAAAGCGTCTAAACACGAAATAAAAGTTCCTAGCTATGAAGACTAAATAAACTAATGTATTCGATTAGTATATAAAGCCGGAAGCGTTGTTGTGGCTAACTAAATAAGACATGCAAAACAACAACGACGCCATAAAATGGCGGGTCCGGTAGAGGCACAGCTCTGCCACAAAACATCAATTATTTCGCAAAATAATATTTACTTTACGGCCAGAGCTTAATTAAACAATACTGGAACCTTGTACTCAACTTTCCAGAAGAAGGCGAGGCTGAAGGTAACGACATAGCGAAGATGCAAAACGATAAAGTTCACACAAGGGAAAATCCGTCTCAGTAGGGCAGCTACTAAACAAAGGATAAAGACGCTCGTGACGTCATTAGAGCAATGGCGTCCGTTTGTTTACGTCTCGAGTATCAGTAGTAGCCACGAGTGAGATTAGCTGTGGAACGGCTCCCAGCTATTCTCAGCCCTTACACACCGAAGCGTTAACTCTGTTCGGGGTGGAGATAGCTATGTGGCACGACCAGACATGCGTGTCCCCTGTTGTATTACGATGTCTTAAAGGGAAACCTTTGAGATACTCGCTCCAGAAGTTAGAATTCTGTGATAACCTGTGGTTAAATTCTCTGGGAATATCTTAGTAGTCTTATACCCAAGGAAGCTACCAAACAGGAACCTTCCATCAGGACGCCATGGCTTGAGCCCAAAAAAGGTTATATCCTAGCTACGAAGGGGGGAAGGGGCAACTAGACCACCCAAGAGTGGTCTCTAAGGTGGCAGAGAGAATTAATCCAGGGAAGGAATAAAAATCTCGCCTACCTAGGGCCAGACTAGATAGCCCACAAGCTCTCCTGTCCATCTATATAGCAATGAAGGACACTGCAGTCCCCCAGGAACTGGACTGGGAGGAGAACAAAGTTCCACGGCATGTAGATGCACCAGCAGGCACAAAGGGGGGAGGGGTAAGGAAGGGAGATTCAGAGATTGGTGAGGCTGCAGGACAGGAAGGCCTAACTGTAGCATTAGAACTAATATGGCATTCTAAGGGGGTCTGCAGTTAGAAGGCACAGAGAACAAGTCCTCACAACCAGCCGATAGCCTACCAAAAACTAAGAAGGGAAGCCTAGGAATGGGTAAGGCAACATTAAAGGGAGGTCTACATGTCAGCATTAGAACAAAGTTAGTGTGTTCTAAGGGATGGACAAGAAATAGATGCAGGGAACAAGTTCCCATAACCTGTGCAGCCTGGCCAAACACAGAGGCTAAGTGGATGAGTAAAAACAGTCACCCTAGGACAACTGTAATTTACTATCCAATGCTCCAAAATGTTATTTTCCTTAGTAAAATAAATTTTTGAATATACTTACCCGATGATCATATAGCTGCATCCCTGCTGCCCGACAGAAAAAACCCACGGGCGGAATACGCCAGCGATCGCTATACAGGTGGGGGTGTACATCAACAGCGCCATCTGTCAAGTAGGTACTCAAGTACTCGATGTCAACAAAGAACCAATTTTCTCCTCTGTCCCACTGGTTCTCTATTGGGGAGGAAGGGTGGGTCCTTTAATTTATGATTATCGGGTAAGTATATTCAAAAATTTATTTTACTAAGGAAAATAACATTTTTCAATATCAAACTTACCCGATGATCATATAGCTGATTCACACCCAGGGGGGTGGGTAGAGACCAGCATTACAAGTTGACATTATGAGCTAAGTATTCCGTATTTCATTTTAGCAGTTATTCAAAATAACAAGCATAAAATAAATAAGTACCTGGTAAGGAAGACGACTTGAACAATTACTCTGCCTTTTTAAGTACGTCTTCCTTACTGAGCCTCGCGATCCTCATAGGATGCTGAGCGACTCCTAGGAGCTGAAGTATGAAGGGTTGCAACCCATACTAAAGGTCCTCATCAAAACCTCTAATCTAGGCGCTTCTCAAGAAATGATTTTGACCACCCGCCAAATCAAGTAGGATGCGAAAGGCTTCTTAGCCTTCCGGACAACCCAAAATATTTCAAGAGAAAGATTAAAAAGGTTCTGGAATTAGGGAATTGTAGTGGTGGAGCCCCCACCACTACTGCACTCGTTGCTACGAATGGTCCCAGAGTGTAGCAGTTCTCGTAAAGAGACTGGACATTCTTAAGATAAAAGACGCGAACACTGATTTGCTTTTCCAATAGGTTGCGTCGAATATATTTTGCAGAGATCTATTTTGTTTAAAGGCCACGGAAGTTGTGACAGCTCTAACTTCGTGTGTCCTTACCTTCAGCCAAGCTTGGTCTTCCTCATTCAGAAGGGAATGAGCTTCTCGTATTAACAGTCTGATAAAATAGGATAAAGAATTCTCTGACATAGGCAAAGATGGATTCTTAACTGAACACCATAAAGCTTCAGACGGGCCTCGTAAAGGTTTTTAAAATAGAACTTAAGAGCTCTTACAGGACATAAAACTCTTTCTAGTTCATTTCCAACCATACGATAAGTTTGGAATATCGAACGATATTGGTCAAGGCCGAGAAGGCAGCTCGTGTTTGGCTAGAAAACCAAGATGTAGAACATGTAGCCGTTTCGGATGAGAATCCGATGTTCTTGCTGAAGGCATGAATCTCACTGACTCTTTTAGCTGTGGTTAAGCATATCAGGAAAAGAGTCTTAAAGGTGAGATCTTTCAGGGAGGCTGATTGAAGTGGTTCGAACCTGTCTGACATAAGGAATCTTAGAACCACGTCTAAATTCCAACCAGGTGTAACCAAACGACGCTCCTTCGTGGTCTCAAAAGACTTAAGGAGGTCCTGTAGATCTTTATTGTTGGAAAGATCTAAGCCTCTGTGACGGAAGACTGATGCCAACATGCTTCTGTAACCCTTGATAGTGGGAGCTGAAAGAGATCGCTCTTTCCTCAGATATAAGAGGAAGTCAGCTATTTGAGTTACAGAGGTACTGGTCGAGGATACGGATACTGACTTGCACCAGTTTCGGAAGATTTCCCACTTCGATTGGTAGACTCTAAGGGTGGATGTTCTCCTTGCTCTAGCAATCGCTCTGGTTGCCTCCTTCGAAAAACTTCTAGTTCTCGAGAGTCTTTCGATATTCTGAAGGCAGTCAGACGAAGAGCGTGGAGGCCTTGGAGTACCTTCTTTACGCGTGGCAGACGTAGCAGGTCCACCCTTAGGGGAAGTGTTCTGGGAACGTCTACTAGCCATCGAAGTACCTCGGTAAGTTATTCTCTCGCGGGCCAGAGGGAAGCAACTAGCGTCAACTTTGTCCCTTCGTGAGAGGCGAACTTCTGCAGTACCTTGTTGACAATCTAGAACGGAGGGAATGCATATAGATCTAGATGAGACCAATCTAGTAGAAAGGCATCTATAAGAACTACTGCCGGGTCCGGGATAGGTGAGCAAAGTATTGGGAGCCTCTTGGACATCGAGGTTGCGAAGAGATCTATGGTTGGCTGGCCCCAGGTGACCCAAAGTCTCTTGCATACATCCTTGTGGAGGGTCCAATATGTTGGAATTATTGTCCCTTCCTACTGAGACAATCTGCTATGACATTCAAGTTGCCTTGGATGAAACTCGTTACTAGTGAAAAGTCTAGACCTGTTGAACAGGAGAGGAGGTCACTTGCGAACTCGTACCATGTCAGAAAGTAGGTCCCTCCTTGCTTGGAGATGTACATCAAAGCAGGGAGTTGACCGTGTTCACCTCCACCACTTTGCCTTGAAGGAGAGACCTGAAGCTTTTCCAGGTCAGACGTACTGCCAGAAGCTTCTTGCAGTTGAAATGCATTGTCCTTTGACTCGAGTTCCATAATCCCGAGCATTCCCTACCGCCTAAGGTCGCACCCCAGCCTACGTCCGATGCGTCTGAGAAGAGAACGTGGTTGGGAGTCTGAACAGTCAGGGGAAGACCCTTTCAAAGGTTGATAAAGTCCTTTCATCAAGTCAGACCAGACTTATCTTTCCGGAAACCGGGATCGAGACCGCTTCTAGCGTCTTGTCCTTTTCCAGTGAAGAGCTAGATGATACCGAAGAGGACGGAGGTGTAGTCTTCCAAGTGACACCAATTGAACCACGGATGACAGTGTCCTAACCAGACTCATCCACAGCCTGACAGGGCCGTGTTCCTTCTTCAGCATCTTCTGGATGGATAGCAGGGCTGGGGGTTGATCGTCTTGTTCAGCCATGTCCTCATCAGAGGGTTCCTCATCCGAAACTGATGAGGAAACGGCAACGGAGTGGGCAACGTCTGACTCGCTGAATCCGGTCGCACTGGTGGATGCGTGACGGAGCCGGACACAAGATCATGGTACTGCTGCACAGTCTGTGAACTGTCAACCATGGGGATGCGAGGAAGTACAGCGTCAACCCGAAACTGTCTAGACTGTCTGGGTTGTGCAGACAACCCCCTACCGGGTTGCTGAGGTTGCCGCACTGCGTCACAACAAGTCACCTCTGCTGGTTGTTGAACGTCTTCCTAGTGACACACTGAACGTCCACAACCACCTCCGAGAGTCGCTTAACGTCAACGTGCGACTGGCAACCCACACTGGGTCGCACCGGTGGAGGAACCATCTCAACTGGCGGACGTGAGTAGGATACCTCAGCGTCAACAGGGCGTACAACCAACCGGTAGGAAGGTTGTTGGCTAGAAGGTTCTTCTCCGTAAAAAATCCTCTATCAAGGACTAAGCTTGGACTGCATGTCTTGCAACAAAGCCCATTAGGGTCTATGGGAGCAGGTGTGGCAACAGACGGGGTTAGCGACTGAAGCGGAACCCTTTACCATCCCTGGAAGCATGTTATGCTTTAATTAAAGTCCATAGGAGGCTAAGCAGCTTAAGGCTCCTCTCCAAATGACAGAGTCCTCAAAGGAATATCAGAAGGAGGGAGAACAGCACTTTCTCATCTACAGGAACCATGTCCGAGAAAAGCTAGGTTATCTCAGTGAGGGTTTCACTGGTGCATAAGCAGCAGACCAGAAGGCAACGTTATGTAACTGCTTGACAGTCTGTGAACTGTCAAAACTGAACTGTCAACCACAACAGGTGCGTGAGGACATACAGCACTGGTGCATTAGTAGCAGACCAGAAGGCAACGTCATGTAACTGCTTGACAGTCTGTGAGCTGGCAACAACCAAAGCTGTGTGGGGAAGCCTCAACTCCTGACTGACTAGTCTGCTGCGGGCGAGTGGCGGTAACCACAGTGGGTTGCGGAGGCTGACACACCGTGTCAAAACACGGCAGCTTGTGGTAGCTCACGCACGGCAACGGAGTGCTCCGTGTGTCTGTGGGAGTCAGCATGCGTCTGGCAGGGTCGACTGCGCAAGGGTGGAGGAGCTCTCACAACAAGAGTGTGGGAGCAGGCAGCCATGCTGGGCGCACAACCGTGGCAGGCTGTAGGCCAACGGGTGCATCGTCAACCTTCTCCGCAGTCGGAGTGTGGGAGCAGGCAACAACCAAAGCGGAGTGGTGGTGCGTGGTGGGGACTGCCGTGGGTTGCGGAAACTAACGCATCGCGTCAAAACACGGCAGCTTGACTCCACCTTCCCACTGCTGATGCGGTAGCTCACGCATGTTAACGGAGGGAGCCGCACGTCGGCTAACGTTAACATGCGTCTGGCAGGGTCGATCGCGCATCGGAGGTGGAGCTCTCCGCAGCCGGAGTGTGGGAGCAGGCAGCCTCAGCGTGAGCTGGGCGCACAACCGTGGCAGGTTGTAGGCTAACGAGAGCAGTGTAAACCTTCTCCGCACGAAACTCCTGCATAACCGCAGCTAACTGAGTCTGCATAGACTGCAGTAAAGACCACTAGGGTCTACAAAAAACGGCAACAAACGGAGCTACTGTCCGTTGTGACTGAGGGTCTAAAACAGCTGGTGCGGCAACAGACGGAGTTACTGCCTGTTGCGGTACCACCTTGCCTCTCTTGGGAGGTGTGCAGTCGTCGGATGACTGCAGCGAGTCCGAACTGACCCAGTGGCTACACCTAGGCCGTTGGACTTGCGCGGAAGGGACCGACTTGCACTTAAAAAGCTGCAAGATTTGGTCCATGGTTTCTACGAGAAACCTCTTCCGCAGACGAGGAATAAATGGGCTCTCTCGTCTTTGTGTGGGTGGGGCGATCACGTCGGCAACGTGTGTAGATACACCCGAAACCACGGAGGGAAACGTCTGTTCGTCGATCAAGGCCTGTGGAACCCATAAGTCGTTCGACATTACTTCTCCCCTGGGCTTGGGAGCTTGTAAGAGGTCCCGGACTAGGTGAACAACTGGCACGAACAGACGAACCCTCGAACGCAACACTGTAACACTTTGCGCATATCACTTTATCACTTTCGATTTTCTGTTTGCACTTATTTCACTGAAATCGAAACTTTAACTGATTTCTACCTGAAACACGCAATCCTATCCTTCATTAAAAGGTAGTAATTGCGAAAACAGTTTTACAATGCAACAGAAAAACATAAATAAAGATAAAGAATTCAGTGGCTGGAAAAGAGACTAAACACTAGATCAAATAAACTACGTTTAAAATCTCTCACCGCATAAAGCCTGGGAACAAGAATAAAACTCTAGAAACGTTTTACCTTCTTCCCCTACAGCGACTAGGGAGAAGAGTAAAAAACGAGAACAACGTTACCCGCTTGAACGAAACGTTTATTCTCCTCTCTCTCCCTCCGTCTCTATCTCTCTCTCTCTCTTCTCTCTAGACTTAGAACCTGAGAGAAGAGCCCAATTATATATCGTTAAAACATATTATTTGCTAAAGGAAAAAACTGAAAGGTTTCCCAAATAAAAAGTTCCTTTATTTAGAATTTAAACCATTTAAGCTAAGAAAGAATGAACGAAACGCTAGAATCGGTTTACTCTTACTGCAACGTGAAACCGTGAAACACTCCCTCTCTATCGTAACGATAGAGCGCATGTTGAACGTTCTGAACGTCAACAACTGCGGAGACTAAAAAACTAAACGTTATTTCATCTTTGAAAACAGTACGAGACTATCAAAGAAATTCTTTCATAAAACATTAAAATTAAAAAAGTATTAAATTCTTAAAAGGTAAATACGATATGACGGGCTCAATGTTAATTAACTTCGGTTCCAAGTAAGGACCGCCTACTATTAGGAAAGGTCGCATATAAACAAACATAAAAATTAATTTTTATAAGTTTATAATAAATGGAAAGTTAATCGAAGAGGCCTATAAAGGCGGAGAGATATAAAATAAAAAGATCTATAACTTGTTAAGCAAAATTACCAAAAACCTAAACACACTTCCGTCTAAGGGAAGGGTCGGCCATTTAAAAGTGAAAGAGAGTCCATACTCTCTTCGTCACCAACACTTCCGTCTAAGGGAAGGGTCGGCCATTTAAAAGTGAAAGAGAGTCCATACTCTCTTCGTCACCATAAATCTATCCAAAACGAGTTCAAGTTTTGAAAAGAAGATAAAACCCCTGCATAGCGAAAGCTCAAAACTGGAATAGTGTACTTCACCAAATCGTTGTGAAAACAAATCCAGTTAGGGACGGCGTATTTAGTAGGTCTTGCCAGTGGCACGACAGAGGGAAAATTGGTTCTTTGTTGACATAGAGTACTTGAGTACCTACTTGACAGATGGCGCTGTTGATGTACACCCCCACCTGTATAGCGATCGCTGGCGTATTCCGCCCGTGGGTTTTTTCTGTCGGGCAGCAGGGATGCAGCTATATGATCATCGGGTAAGTTTGATATTGAAAAAAGGACCTCCAGGACTACAGGTCCCCACTATGACACATCCTCATCCTCCTCCTCCTGTTGTTGCTACTTTTCCTGATTATGTTGCTTCTGCCACTGCTGCTACTCTTCTTCCTCTTCCTCCTCCTCCTCCTCCTGTTGTTGCTGCTTTTCAGTATTGTGCTGCTGCTGCTCCTCCTTCTCCTCCTACTGTAGTTGCTGCTTTTCCTGATTATGCTCCTCCTCCTCCTCCTCCGGCGGCTGCTGCTTCGCCTCCTGTTCTTGCTACTTTTCCGGATTTTGCTGCTCCTTCACCGATGTTGTGGCGGCTGCTGCTGCTGCTCCTCCTCCTGTTGTTGCGGCTTTTCTGTATTGTGCTGCTACTGCTCGTCCTCCTCCTCCTCTGCTGCCCCCTCCTCCTCCTGTAGTTGCTCTTTTTCCTGATTTTGCTGCTGCTTCTCCTCCTCCTCCTGCACTACCGCCGCCTCCTGTTGTTGCTGCTGCTGCTCCTTCTAATCTAACACTGCCGTCGGCTTCTGCTGCGCCTGCTGTTCCTCATCCTCCGCCGCCTCCTCTTCCTCCTACTCCTCCTCCTGTTGTTGCTGTAACTTTTCCTGATTCTACTGCTTCTGCTGCTCCTCTTCCTCCTCCTGTTGTTGCTACTTTTACTGATTATGCTACTTCTGCTGCTGCTGCTGCTCCTCTTCCTCCTCCTGTTGTTGCTGCTGCTGTTCCTCCTCCTCCTGTTTTGGCTACTTTCCCTAATTTTGCGGCTTCTGCTGCTGCTGCTGCTGCTGCTGCTCCTCCTCCTCCTCCTCCTCCTCCTCCTCCTCCTCCTCAACTTCTTGCTCCTCCTCCCCTGCCCCCTTCTCCTGTTGTTGCTGCTTCTTTGTATCCTCCTCCTCCTCTTCCTGTTGTTGCTGCTTTTCTGTATTGTGCTGCTATTACTGCTGCTGCTGCTGCTTCATCTCCTCCTCCAACTGTAGTTGATGTTTTTCCTGATTTTGCTGCTGTTGCTCCTCCGTCGCCTTCCGCTGCTGCTCCACCTCCTCCTCTTACTGCTGCGGCTGCTACTCCAGCTCCTGTTGTTGGTACTTTTCCTTATTTTGCTACTTCTGCTGCTGCTGCTCCACCTCCTACTCTTCCTCCTTCTCCTTCTCTTGTTGTTGCTGCTTTTCTGTATTGTTCTCCTCCTACTCCTCCTCCTCCTTCTCTTGTTGTTGCTGCTTTTCTGTATTGTTAACCTCCTACTCCTCCTCCTCCTGTTGTTGCTGCTATTGTATATTTTCCTCCTCCTGTTGTTGCTGCTATTGTATATTTTCCTCCTCCTCCTCCTCCTCTTGTTGTTGCTGCTTTTCTGTATTTTGCTGCTGCTGCTGCTGCTGCTGCTGCTCCTCCTCCTCCTCCTCCTCCTCCTCCTGTTGTTGTTGCTGCTTTCCTTTGGTTTGCTACTGCTACTTCTGCTGCTGCTCCTCTTCCTACCCTTCTCCTCTGCCACCTCCTCTTGTTGTTGCTGCTTTTCTGTATTTTGCTGCTTCAGCTCCTCCTCCTCTTCCTGTTGTTGCTGCTTTTCTGTATTTTCCTCCTCCTTCTCCACCTCCTGTTGTTGCTGTTGCTTTCCTTTATTTTACTACTCCAGCTGCTGCTGGTGCTGCTCCTCTTCCTCCTCCTGTTGTTGCTGCTGCTTTCCTTTATTTTACTACTCTAGCTGCTGCTGCTGCTGTTCCTCCTCCTCCCCCTGTTGTTGCTATTATCCCTGGTTTTACTGCTGCTGCTCCTCCTCCTCCTGTTGCTACTTTTCCTGATTATGCTGCTTCTGCTGCTCCTCTTCCTGTTTCCTGTTGTTGTTGCTGCTGCTCCTCTTCCTGTTTCCTGTTGC
>NC_090743.1:15100794-15103294 GCF_036898095.1 Palaemon carinicauda
CCAACAAGGAAAACAGCCCAATGAGGTAAAGAAAAAAGGAAAAAGAAAATATTTTAAGAACAGTAACAACATTAAAATAAATATTTCCTATATAAACTATAAAAACTTTAACCAAACAAGAGGAAGAAAACTTAGATAGAATAGTGTGTCCGAGTGTACCCTCAGGCAAAAATTAGATAAGAGAGATTGTTGCAATTGGAAATAATTAGTGGGAGAGCAACAGGCAAATATTCATGAGAGAGAGAGAGAGAGAGAGAGAGAGAGAGAGAGAGAGAGAGAGAGAGAGAGAGAGAGAGAGTAAAGGCACCTACTGTGCATGGAACCATATTCACTTAAGAAAATAAACATATTTTTAAAAGAGAACCACATACCTTACATGCATATAGGCATACATACATGACTGCATACCTATATATACAGTTCATACACATATACAAATATACAAATATAACATTAAAAATCACACACACACACACACACACACATATATATATATATATATATATATATATATATATATATATATATATATATATATTATATATATATTTATATATATATACATATATATAAACAAATGCAGCAGTTTCCATTCAATTGCAGGACGAAGGCCTCAGACATGTCGATCTTAGTCTAATCGCTCACTGCAAACCAACCTAGTATGGGTGGCCCTGGCTAGTATAACTTTGCTGATCATGGTGATAAACCCTTTCACCACGTTAAGGTGTCCCCATTCAGAAAGGAATGGATGGATATATATATATATATATATATATATATATATATATATATATATATATATATATATATATATATTTATAAATTATATTTTGTGAGAGAGAGAGAGAGAATTTCTATTCCAGATCCAAATTCTTGGTTAACAACTCGGTTTTCGGTTTTTTTTAATTTTTTTTTTCGTAACTCGCTCCAAAATCCCATTCAACCTTTACACAAATTGGCTGGATTTGCTCTTCAAAACCATCATGAAAAATAAACTCTATATTTAATAATAACTCCCCTTTTGAACTTCATTTATATCATTATTGTCATTTTCAATAAACAAATTTAATTATCATTATTATTATTATTATTATTATTATTATTATTATTGTTAGTGTACGCGACACGTCAAAAATATTTAGATATATGCACACACACAGGAACCCCACTCTCACCAGGGTATGGCTATTTCCTCTCCCCCTACCCGAGGGACAGGGGGAGACCGAGTAGTTAAGCGTCTGGCAATACGATCAAGCGTGACCGGAAAGAAATAGATAAATATATGGGAGATTATTCGGATAAAGGCTTTCTCTCATACATATTTCATAACACAATATTGCTGCTCATGAATAGCAGAATCAAGAGTCTGACCAGCGCTCAAGCCCCCTCTCTATCAAGGAGAGACTCAGCAGGTAGAGCTATAGGCTCCCCCAAACCCCCAATCCATAATTCACAAGAATTGTGAGGTTGCAGAAACTAATGAAATGTATTATTATTCATATTAATAATATTAATAATAATAATAATAATAATACCTAAGGTACAACCCTACTTAAAAAAGCAGGATGCTATAAGCCCAAGGGTTCCAAAAGGAAAAATAGCCAGTGAGGAAAGGAAATAAAGAAATAAATAAATTGCAAGAGAAGTAATGAGCAATTGATATAAAAGTTTTTAAGCCTGTTTAATATAAAAACATTCGCTTTTGAAGTTCCACAAGACTATTAATATTAAGGTTGTGTTGGCCGATGTAGCAACGTCCCTGACTGGTGAAAGTCAGACTGGGGATCGAGTCCTGTTCAAGCGAGTTAGTATTCCTCATTAATGTTAACTACATTTGCTATTTCAAAAAAAAAAAGAAAAAAAAAAGAAAAAAAACGATCCTATGCCCTGTTAAAACATGGCAGAACATGTCCCTTGTTCCATTCATGTGAATGATTCTATCGAATTGGAAAAGGATGATAGACTTATACTTATCTAGAAGCGTGTGGCAGGTATAAATTATATTGAGCTCCAGTTAAGTAGGCGGTTTTAGGCTTTATATAAACCAAAATGACGTCATGGAAGGTTCCAGAATGCAAGGATTAAAGAGCTCTACTCATCGTTTATTTTCATGGTCAATAGATGGCCTTACCAGTAGAGTAACAAATTGCTACTAATCTCCCTCAGCCACAAATTATAAATTTTGTGACTTCATTTCTGTTGCTATTTGACAAAAAAAAAAAAAAAATAAATAAATAAAAAAAATAAATAAATACTATAAAAGACGCACGTGAACTTGATGTTTCTTGTCTGGCCACAGTTTAATTCTCAGGAAATTACAAATTTCACAATAAATGTCATAGAAATATTTCCTCGCCTAAACAATCATTAATTCAATTACATTTGGGGCTTGGGGGGGGGGTTGTCTAGATATCGCCACATGTACTGAAATCGGTGGGATAATCATGTAATTACGCAGTTATTTCATCTAATTTTCAATTACCATTTTATGAAACCATAA
>NC_090743.1:15108294-15110794 GCF_036898095.1 Palaemon carinicauda
AACTGCAGTTTCTTTTGTGACAAATTTCACAGAAAGAGAGAGAGAGAGAGAGAGAGAGAGAGAGAGAGAGAGAGAGAGAGAGAGGGAGAGAGAGAGAGAGAGAGAGAGAGAGAGAGAGAGAGAGAGAGAGAGAGAGAGAGAGACATTCAGTCACATGCCACTGTTCCCACATTAAGCTTCTTCTAGAATAATAATACTTAAGAAAAAACTTTACTATTATTTTCTGCCACCAGATGGCTTTCCATGGAGGCCATTGTTAGAAGACTGAAGAATTCACAATAAAAATTTCTAAAGATTTTTAGAAAAGGGACAGTTATGCTTAACAGTTTCAGTGAATTGAATAGAACGCAAAGAGGGTTAGGGGAATTAAGTATTATTATTATTATTATTATTATTATTATTATTATTATTATTATTATTATTATTATTATAAGCTAACCTATTACCCTAGCTGGAAAAGCAAGATACTATAAGCCCAAGGGCTCCAACAGGGAAAAATAACCCAGTGAGGAAAGGAAACGAGGAAATAAACTACAAGAGACGTAATAAATCAAAATAAAATATTTCAAGAACAGTAACATCATTAAATTAGATCTTTCATCTACAAACTATAAAAACTTGAAAAGAAAATAAGAGGAAGCGAAAAAAAGATAATTACTTCCTTTTGGTAGAAATAAATTGTTTTTGTGAAAATCATCATCATCATCATCTTCTACGCCTATTGACGCAAAAGGCCTCGGTTAGATTTCGCCAGTCGTCTCTAACTTGAGCCTTTACATCAATACTTTTCCACTCATCATCTCCTTCACGCTTTAGTCCTCAGCCACGTAGGCCTGGGTTTTCTGACTCTCTTAGTGACTTGTGGAGCCCAGTTGAAAGTTTGGTGAACTAATCTCTCTTTTGGAGTGCGAAGAGCATGCCCAAACCACCTCCATCTACCCCTCACCATGATTTCACCTACATATGGCTCTCGAGTAATCTCTCGTACAGTTTTATAGTTTTTGTGAAATATATCAAAGTTATTATTAATATTAACGATTTTTTTATAATCTTAAGAAATTCACCAAGAGAAGTGGAGATTTACAATAAGAAATTTAATTTAAAAAATAATGTTTCAATGTATCCATATAAATTGAATTATTCAATAATATATTCTTTTATTCAATTACTAAACTTCAAAAATAAGTGAAATAATTCAATACGTGTTCAATACTTTGGTGAAAACCTCTATCTGAGCGATCTCTCAAATACTGGAAAAAAAAATACGATAAGCAATTCTTCAAAATTCTGTAGCTCCAAATTTAGAAAAGTTACAATTTCTCCGAATTTGAAATGTTAATAACAACAGCATCGAGTAATTAAAAATAACGGATATCGGATTTATGAAATTGGAGTCTATGGGCCTGTGTTGGAGCAGGAGACACCTTTCAGCGCCGAGAAACAGGGAAATTTGAAAGCTAAGAAGTAGGTGCAGCTAGAATACTGAGAGACACGGGCAGTTGAACCGGTGGAACTTCAGAAGTTAAAACTTGCAATGAATGCTTTTAAGTTTAATAGGCTGGCAGAAGTCTCTCTTCACAGTCTAAATATGACATACCTATTTTGATGTTGCTACTGATCTTGAAATATTTCATGTTGTTTATGGTGTTTCTGTGACAGTCCACAACCACAAACTTTCTTAGTTCGTCAATCCATCGTCTTCTCTTCCTTCCTCTGCTTCTTTTACAATCTCCAGGAACCCATTCTGTTATTCTTAATGACCATCTTATTGTCTGTCATTCTCATTATATGCCCTGCCCATATTCATTTCTTTTTCTTACATGCTGTTAGAATGTCCTCTACTATAGTTTGCTCTCTTATTCATGTTGCTCTTTTTCTGTCTCCAAGTGTTATTCCCATCATTATTCTTTCCATAGCTCTGAGTTGTAACTAACTTATGTTCTAAGGCTTTAGTAAGGCCCCAAGTTTTTGATCCATAAATTAATTCTGGTTAGACCATCTCATTAAATACTTTTCTTTTTATAGAGAGTGTCATCCTACATTTCATAATCTCATTTTGTTTGCAATATTAAAATGAACCATAAATGAAATATACAAGGAACACTCTGAAATGTGATAAATTCTTACAGTGAATTTTTCATCCAACATCACAATGGAAAGTCTCAGTACTGCAAAACCTATTGCAATATAAAACAAAATTCAAAGAAAACCATGGGGAAAAAAAAACTTCCCCTCTCTGCCACCTTCAGACACTGGCGCTGTAAAGAAAACGACCCAGTCAGCAGATTTCTCGGAGTTGACGAGTGTGAATATTATCATATATAAAGCCCTTAGGAACCGATAAAATGGGGATACTTGGAAGAGAGGGCATTTGGGAGGAAGTGCCAGTGACCAGCGAAAGAAAAAAAAGGATTAAATGGAGTAGAAGTTATAAATATCAAAAGGACAATGGAAGAGATTCGACATGATTTGGCACTTAGCCATCTTGGGCTCATGAGAG
>NC_090743.1:15115794-15118294 GCF_036898095.1 Palaemon carinicauda
ATTAAGAAATCAATATATCTATGAAATTTGTATTTTTGTTTTTAAAGTTTTAAAAAAGGAATACCCAAGCTGGTTATATGATTTTTAAAATGTCGGTAATTGCAGGGATGCCTCAACTAGGCAAAATAATAACTTTTATGTACAAAGATACCGAACTAACTTCGGGTCACGCTCTATGGTAATAAGGAGCCCATCAGCCTGGAACAATGTACCTCAAAATCTTAGTGATTGTTCGAGTGCTAACGTTTTTAAAAGAAAACTTAAAGATATTTTAAACAAAAACTGTGAATAAGATGGATTTATTTTTTTCTATTTATTTTTATCACCGATGTTTTATGGGTTTTTAATTTTATGAAATTTCAAGTTCATCTGATTGTAGTCTTAATTTTCTTTAATTTATGAATGATACTAATTTGTTGAAAATTTTTTTCTGAAAGAGCAAATTACACCCTCTCAGTGTGTATAGGTTTTTAGAGTAAAACTATTTTATATTTTAAGTATTATGTATCTTTTAAATAAAGCTATCCATTAGCAATGGAACTTATATATAACTTATTGTTTTAATATATAGTTTATTGTTTTAACAAAAGAATAACCATTGTAATAATGGAAATAAAGATTTTGACTTTGACTCTCTCTCTCTCTCTCTCTCTCTCTCTCTCTCTCTCTCTCTCTCTCTCTCTCTCTCTCTCTCTCTCTCTCCACAGTGATGGCCAAGGCTAGGCAACATAACTGGAAAAACAACCAATAACACATTGTCATAAATGTCAATTATTTCTTTTTATTTAGTACTGGAATTACATTTTATTAATTGTCGCTATTTTTTTAAGTTTTCCAGTTGTTTATCCTGCTGCTATTTATTATATGTGAATAAGAAACTATTAAATTAAAGAATTTCATAAGATCGTCACTTGATGAAGACAATGAAGTTATTTTCTAAAGAAAGATGAAAATTTCTTTTGAGAAATTGTAACGAAATTATGTTCAGAATCTGACATTTAAAGAGAAACAGCAATTTTCTGGAAATATCAGCAGAGAAATAATACTCATACGTAGTATTTTTCAATCAATGAAACAAATCGGTCACAAAAGAAAAAACTTATAACAGCAAAAGCATCATAGAGAGATTAAGTTTTCTTAACCCAGTTTTCTACAGAAATTTAGAGAGAAACAATACTCATTTTTGGAGTAGTCAAGACAACTCGTGAGAAATATTACTAATTTGTAGAAAAGTCGAGAGAAACATTAGTTAATTTGTGACCTATTCCAACTTTTGAAAGAAAGCAATTATTTAAAAAAAACATTCTATTTTTTACAGAAAAGCAAATAAGTGAGATCGAGTTTCTTAACCCAATTCCGAAAAGGCCTCTAAACAACTGGAACAGAGGAAACTGGTGAATTCTGCAATTAACATGAAGTTTCATTTACTGTATAAAATAAATTTAAGTTCTCATTTACTCATTTACATTTCACAACATAGGACGAAGAACCTTTCACGCAAGTTTTGCATTAGACCTATAACGGAACCAAGATTAGTTCTTCAAAAGAGAGCAAATGAGAATCGTCTGATTATGTCGAAATTCTTTGGGCCTTTCACCTCAGAATAATTACAACCACTCCATCCTTCTGCGAAACAAAACCATCGCGCACGACACTTCAGGTACGATAAAGCCAGATCGAGAATTATTAACTAAGCGTACGAGAACTCAGCTAATGAAACTTACGATAAAACCCAGACAGGGAACAAACTATACGCATGAGAATTCATACTGTAAAACGTATGATAAAACTAGACCAAGAACCTACGCATACGAAAACTCAAAAGCATAATGAGCGTAAGAAAATGGTATAATTTCGTCTGGATGAACACAAATTCATAACACAAGGCAAGGCAACCATTTATCAGCTGTGCGATTGAATGGGACAAAATTGTGCAGGAAAGATTGGCAGATTTGTGTATGCAATGTCGAATCTCGAAAAATAAAGGGGAATGGAATACGTGATAAAACAAAGAATGACGAAGGAGGACTTGTAATTTGCGAAGACAAATGTGCTGCTTTATCAAAAACAAATTGAATTTCGAAAGATGAAAATTGACGCAAATCATGCAGCATGTAAATAAGGAAAAAGTATGATATCGCAAATATGAGGGCGTTGCGAAATTGGCAAAAAATTACAAAATATTGTAGAACACGGAAATTTCTGTGATATTGGTAGGCGAATCTGGATCGAGAGAGAGAGAGAGAGAGAGAGAGAGAGAGAGAGAGAGAGAGAGAGAGAGAGAGAGAGAGAGAGAGAGAGAGAGAGAGAGAGAATATATGATTTCGGAAAGCGAATAAATATCTAAAGATATACCACGAGAGAGAGAGAGAGAGAGAGAGAGAGAGAGAGAGAGAGAGAGAGAGAGAGAGAGAGAGAGAGAGAGAGAGAGAGTATGTATGATTTCGGAAAGCATATCAATATCTAAAGATACACCGAGAGAGAGAGAGAGAGAGAGAGA
>NC_090743.1:15123294-15133294 GCF_036898095.1 Palaemon carinicauda
ATTACCAGTCAGATAACCAGTTCATCTCTAGCCAGTCGGACACTAGGGCATGGCAAGTTTGCGAGGACTGCCTGAAAAGGACTGGCTAGTGGTAACAGATTACCAGTCAGATAACCAGTTCATATCTAGCCAGTCAGACACTAGGGCATGGCAAGTTTGCGAGGACTGCCTGAAAAGGACTGGCTAGTGGTAACAGATTACCAGTCAGATAACCAGTTCATCTCTAGCCAGTCAGACACTAGGGCATGGCAAGTTTGCGAGGACTGTCTGGAAAGGACTGGCTAGTTGTAACAGAATACCAGTCAGATAACCAGTTCATCTCTAGCCAGTCGGACACTAGGGCATGGCAAGTTTGCGAGGACTGTCTGGAAAGGACTGGCTAGTTGTAACAGAATACCAGTCAGATAACCAGTTCATATCTAGCCAGTCAGACACTAGGGCATGACAAGTTTGCGAGGACTGTCTGGAAAGGACTGGCTAGTTGTAACAGAATACCAGTCAGATAACCAGTTCATCTCTAGCCAGTCAGACACTAGGGCATGGCAAGTTTGCGAGGACTGCCTGAAAAGGACTGGCTAGTGGTAACAGATTACCAGTCAGATAACCAGTTCATCTCTAGCCAGTCGGACACTAGGGCATGGCAAGTTTGCGAGGACTGTCTGGAAAGGACTGGCTAGTTGTAACAGAATACCAGTCAGATAACCAGTTCATCTCTAGCCAGTCGGAGACTAGGGCATGGCAAGTTTGCGAGGACTGCCTGAAAAGGACTGGCTAGTGGTAACAGATTACCAGTCAGATAACAAGTTCATATCTAGCCAGTCGGACACTAGGGCATGGCAAGTTTGCGAGGACTGCCTGGAAAGGACTGGCTAGTGGTAACAGATTACCAGTCAGATAACCAGTTCATATCTAGCCAGTCAGACACTAGGTCATGACAAGTTTGCGAGGACTGTCTGGAAAGGACTGGCTAGTTGTAACAGAATACCAGTCAGATAACCAGTTCATCTCTAGCCAGTCAGACACTAGGGCATGGCAAGTTTGCGTGGACTGCCTGAAAAGGACTGGCTAGCGGTAACAGATTACCAGTCAGATAACCAGTTCATATCTAGCCAGTCAGACACTAGGGCATGGCAAGTTTGCGAGGACTGCCTGAAAAGGACTGGCTAGTGGTAACAGATTACCAGTCAGATAACCATTTCATCTCTAGCCAGTCAGACACTAGGGCATGACAAGTTTGCGAGGACTGTCTGGAAAGGACTGGCTAGTTGTAACAGAATACCAGTCAGATAACCAGTTCATCTCTAGCCAGTCGGACACTAGGGCATGGCAAGTTTGCGAGGACTGCCTGAAAAGGACTGGCTAGTGGTAACAGATTACCAGTCAGATAACCATTTCATCTCTAGCCAGTCAGACACTAGGGCATGGCAAGTTTGCGAGGACTGCCTGAAAAGGACTGGCTAGTGGTAACAGATTACCAGTCAGATAACCAGTTCATATCTAGCCAGTCAGACACTAGGTCATGGCAAGTTTGCGAGGACTGTCTGGAAAGGACTGGCTAGTTGTAACAGAATACCAGTCAGATAACCAGTTCATCTCTAGCCAGTCGGACACTAGGGCATGGCAAGTTTGCGAGGACTGCCTGAAAAGGACTGGCTAGTGGCAACAGATTACCAGTCAGATAACCAGTTCATCTCTAGCCAGTCGGACACTAGGGCATGGCAAGTTTGCGAGGACTGTCTGGAAAGGACTGGCTAGTTGTAAAAGAATACCAGTCAGATAACCAGTTCATCTCTAGCCAGTCGGACACTAGGGCATGGCAAGTTTGCGAGGACTGCCTGAAAAGGACTGGCTAGTGGTAACAGATTACCAGTCAGATAAAAAGTTCATATCTAGCCAGTCAGACACTAGGGCATGGCAAGTTTGCGAGGACTGCCTGAAAAGGACTGGCTAGTGGTAACAGATTACCAGTCAGATAACCAGTTCATATCTAGCCAGTCAGACACTAGGGCATGACAAGTTTGCGAGGACTGCCCGGAAAGGACTGGCTAGTGGTAACAGAATACCAGTCAGATAACCAGTTCATCTCTAGCCAGTCGGACACTAAGGCATGGCAAGTTTGCGAGGACTGCCTGAAAAGGACTGGCTAGTGGTAACAGATTACCAGTCAGATAACCAGTTCATATCTAGCCAGTCAGACACTAGGGCATGGCAAGTTTGCGAGGACTGCCTGAAAAGGACTGGCTAGTGGTAACAGATTACCAGTCAGATAACCAGTTCATATCTAGCCAGTCAGACACTAGGGCATGACAAGTTTGCGAGGACTGCCTGGAAAGGACTGGCTAGTTGTAACAGAATACCAGTCAGATAACCAGTTCATCTCTAGCCAGTCGGACACTAGGGTATGGCAAGTTTGCGTGGACTGCCTGGAAAGGACTGGCTAGTTGTAACAGAATACCAGTCAGATAACCAGTTCATCTCTAGCCAGTCGGACACTAGGGCATGACAAGTTTGCAAAGACTGCCTGGGAAGGACTGGTTAGTTGTAACAGAATACCAGTCAGATAACCAGTTCATCTCTAGCAATATATATAATATATAGTATATATATATATAGATATATATATATATATATATAGTGTATATATATATATATATAGTGTGATATATATATATATATATATATATATATATATGTATATTATATATATATATATATATATATATATATATATATAGTGTATATATATAGTGTATATATATATACTGCGTATTTATATATATGTATATATATATATAGTTTATATATATGTATGTATATATATATATATGTATGTATATATATATATATATATATATATATATATATATATATATATACAGTTTATATATACATGTATATATATATACATATATATAATATATATATATATATATATATATATGCATATATACATATATATACATATATACATATATATATATATATATATATATATATATATATATATATATATATATATAAGCCCTATATTATACTCCTAGCATATGAATTCTCTTTACCTCGAGATCAGAGGCCCAAGGAGAAATCAACTAAAAAAATAATAGCTTCTGTTCAGCTGGGGAATCGAACCCGGGCTCAAGAAACTGAGGTTTCATTTACCTAGCAACTCGGCCACAAAGATATATTAGGAAGTGTTTAACATATGGATTATATGAATATGAAAAACACGTCTAAATGGCTAAATGGGCAAAATGTATCATTTTATATATATATATATATATATATATATATATATATATATATATATATATATATATATATATATATACATGTTGTATCCGAACTGGGCGACTGTCGTATTAATGTTCAGTCAACTATGAGTGGAAACACGACATCTCAGAGGCAAGATATGTCCACACCACCTCGCACCTACTATAGCCACCACCTCTCTTACCCATTCACCCACCTAAATACCCTAACCCACCTCCTCCCTCCCCCTCCTAAAAAATTGCGTCTCCTCAGTGTGAGATGTGAAGCAGAGGCTAACTTAATAGAAGGAGTCGTCAGGACAGCATCTCAATGGGTCAGCGCCTTCTGCAGGAGGTCTTGAGGGAGTTGGGTTTTTAAGGCGAATTCTTGGGGGCTTAATCCACAGGAAATTGAGGGAAGAGGTTTCCATTTGGAGGGAGGATCTAAATTGGGTGTTTTTCTTGGGTTGTTTTTTTTAAAGCTAATTTATAGGAAATGTATAATAAAGATCAAGACCAAATATTTATATTCATAAATCGGCATGTTTAAAGGGTTTTTCTTTTCGGTGGATCTTTTAGGGAGTTTTTCATTCGTTTTTCCCTATCTTTTGGGGAAGTTTTTTTTTCATAATTTTTCCTTATCTTTTGGGGAGGTTTTTTATAGTTTTCTCCTATTTTTGGGGAAGTTTTTTTTATGTTTTTTTCCTATCTTTTGAGAAGGTTTTTTATAGTTTTTATTTTCCTCTGGGTGGATCCATTGAAGTTTTTATCGATTTTTTCCCCGGAATGTTTTTTGTGTTTATAAAGGTTAATTCATACGAAATTTAATAATGAAAATAATTCCAAATATTCATATTTTAGAAAATTTAATCTTTAGAGTTTTTCCTCTGGGTGGAATTTTAAGAGAAGTTTTTGTTTATCGTTTTTAATCTAATTAGAATTTCCTCTTTCCAATTTTAAAGGCTGCTCGTGAATAGCAGAGGCAAGAAACAGTGACATTGTCCTATCAAGTAGGATAATGCCCTAGAGACTGACCATATATACATACGATCAGCGCCCAAGCTCCCCTCTCGACCCAAACTAGGACCAAGGAGGGCCAGGCAATGACTGCTGATGACTCAGCAGTTAGACCTATAGGCTCCCCCAAACCTCTCATCCTTAGCTCACAATGATGGTGAGGTTGCAGCGACCAAAGGAACTAACGAGTTTGAGCGGAACTTAACCCCAAGTCTGGCGTTCACCAGTTAGGGACGTTACCACATCGGCCACCACGAACCGAAAGTTTTACCGCTGATAAACCGTTTTCAATGAGGCCTGATATTTCACATAAGTTTTCCATCCAGATTTCTTAGGGATTTTTTTTTTCAATGAAGCTAAAATATTATTTTAAGCTATACTTTTTTCAAAATTATCCCCAAAAATCATTCAAGTTTTCCATCAAGATGGATTTTCAAACCAATTACTATAACCAAAATTTTTCACCAGAAAAAGATTCTGAGTTGAGCCTTACGGCACTGAAGGTAAGGACTCTCTCTCTCTCTCTCTCTCTCTCTCTCTCTCTCTCTCTCTCTCTCTCTCTCTCTCTCTCTCTCTCTCTCTCTCTCTCTCAAGAAAAAACTTATTTCAGCCTTACGACACTCAGAACTCAAGGATTTGAATTCTCTCCCTCTCTCTCTCTCTCTCTCTCTCTCTCTCTCTCTCTCTCTCTCTCTCTCTCTCTCTCTCTCTCTCAGTTCCAAACTCCATCCCAAAACTAATATCAAAGTATTCCTACGACAACCCATGTGCATGACACTTAATCCTCAAAGTTTTAGAGAAAAAAAAAATTCCGAAGACGAACTGGGCCACAAATCTAATAGAGTTTTATAGTTTATTGAAAGAAAATGCGAAGGAGACGAGAGAAGGGAAAGAGGATGTGAGAGGAAGTAGAGTAATCGACAGACACCTCAAACGTCAGGAACTGTCGACCTAACCGCGCCAGGACTCCTCGCTGATGGGAGGAAGGACGCTGGTGACTGGTACAATACTTGAACATACGCTACCGGAGTTTAAGCTATGTTAAGCAGGGCAGCCGATCGGGACTACGGTCTACCTCAAAGCCAAAGCAAAGGCCTTCAAGAAGAAGGCAACCGTGCTTACCCCCATACAAATGGGGAAAAGGGACGCTAATAGAAGAAACAAATGAAAATATAGCATCGAGAAGTATAGATATAAACCTTCGGCCATATCTGGGGTAGACCGATGTTTGGAAGAGTAAATAACTTGTATTATTTCTCCAAGTAGTAGTAGTAGTAGTAGTAGTAGTAGCTAAGCTATAACCCTAGTTAGAAAAGCAGGATGCTATAATACTAAGGGAAAAATACCCTAGTGAGGAAAGGATATAAAAAAATAAGTAGTAGTAATAGTAGTAGCAGTAGTAGTAGTAGTAGCTAGGCTACGACCCTAGATAGAGAAGCAGGATGCTATAATACTATGGGCTCCAACAGGGAAAAATACCCTAGTTAGAAAAGGATATAAGGGAATGAATAGTAGTAGTAGTAGTAGTAGTAGTAGCTAAGCTATAACCCTAGTTAGAGAAGCAGGATGCTATAATACTAAGGGAAAATACCCTAGTGAGGAAAGGATATAAAAAAATAAGTAGCAGTAGTAGCAGTAGTAGTAATAGCAAGGCTACAACCCTAGTTAGAGAAGCAGGATGCTATAATACTAAGGGCTCCAACAGGGAAAAATACCCTAGTTAGAAAAGGATATAAGGAAATGAATAGTAGTAGTAGTAGTAGTAGTAGTAGTAGTAGTACCTAAGCTAAACCCCTAGTTAGAGAAGCAGGATGCTATAAGCCCGAGAGCTCTAACAGGAAAAATAGCTTAGTAAGGAAAGGAAGGAAATAAATAGTAGTAGTAGTAGTATAGTAGTAGTAGTAGCAGCTAAGCTACAACCCTAGAGGTAAAAGGCAGAATGATATAAGCCCAAGAGCTCCAACAGGGGAAAAATAGCAAAGTGAGGAAAGGAAATAAGGAAATAAACTACGAGAGAAGTCATTAAAAATTAAAATAACATTTTAAGAACAGTAACAACGTTAAATATATCTTTAATGAATATATTATATAAAGAGACTTGTGCCAGCATGTTTAACATAGTAGTCGAAGTACGTGGAGGAGAAGGAAGATGAGGAGGAGGGAGAGAAAAGAACGAAGAAGAAAAACAGGACTCCTGAGAATTCAGGAGAGAGAAATTGGCGGGACTGCGGTCGTATCCATTTGAACAGGACGGAAGGATCAGCTTTCTTAGACCTAGTTTAGTTCTTTCCTTTTAAAATTGCCGGACGAGAAGCCTTTGTGTTCTCTCTCTCTCTCTCTCTCTCTCTCTCTCTCTCTCTCTCTCTCTCTCTCTCTCTCTCTCTGATTACAAAAATCATATTGCAATGGTTGGATCTTTTTTTCTCTTATCATGAATATCATATTGCGCTGAAATTCGTAGGTCTCTCTCTCTCTCTCTCTCTCTCTCTCTCTCTCTCTCTCTCATCTAAACAGACATTTCATTTATGAAGAATATATATAGGGCTAGTTTACATCTTCTTTAAGTCTATTACTTATTAATTTGTGTGTAAAGGTTCATAATGCTTCGGTAAGTAACAGCGAGGGTGATCAACGTTGGGTTTGATCAGCAAGTGAATGGGTAACCTTAAGAAACATATTTTGCTTCTCGCAGCCTCTTGTTAAAAACACACTGAAATTAGTTTTTTAATGTTTAAAGGCCGTTCATGAATGGCAGAGGCAAGGGATAGTGACATTGCCCTATCAAGCAGAACAATGCCCTAGAGACTGACCATATATACATATGATCAGTGCCCAAGCCCCCTCTCCACCCAAGCTAGGACCAAGGAGAGCCAGGCAATGGCTGCTGATGACTCAGCAGATAGACCTATGGGCTCCCCCAAACTCCCCAATACTTAGCTCACAAGGATGGCGAGGTTGCAGCGACCAAAGGAACTAAGGAGTTTTAGCGGGACTCTAACCCCAGTCTGGCAATCACCAGGAAAAGGAAAAAGTGATGTAAACGAGCTAAATTCATATAGGCCCATTTCAAATTTATCCTACATGTCGAAGCTTATTGAAAAAATCATAAGTGAGCAATTATGGGCGCATATTGATGAGTTAGAGGTATTCCCGGAAAATCAATCGGCCTACAGAGCTAATCACTCTACAGAAACTACCTTATGCTCAATAATGAATGATATGATAGGTCTTCTTGATGAGGTAAAGTGTGGAATTTTGATTATGTTGGCTCTTAGTGCTGCTTTTGATACTGTTGTGCACGAGTACTTACTTGACGACTTAAAGTCTATTGGAGAGACCGAGGAAGCACTGGAATTTTTGCGAAGTTACTTAATGAATAGGAAGACTATTGTAGAAGTTTCTGGAAACCGATCCAGTGAGAGAATTCTTATGAAAGGTGTACCACAGGGTAGTGTTCTGGGCCCCATCTTGTTCAACATTTATACTATCGAGCTATCACACATCCTGAAACAAACAAAAAGTGGGCTTTAAACTATATGCAGATGATACTCGGTTCTACCTTTCAATTTCAACAACACAAGATACAAAGAAGAAAATTTATGAGATAATGACTGAAATAAAAACATGGATGCAGAGGAAAAAGCTTAAATTAAATGATGATAAAACAGAATGTATGTTTTTTGGCACAAAGGTGGCTTTGAAGAATTACCAGTTAATTCAAAGTATAAAAATTGGTGACGCTGATGTTGGGATTGTGCCTGTTGTGAAAAATTTGGGTGTACTGATAGATTTTAATTTGTCAATCAGGGACCAAATAGTAAACACAGTGAAAGTGTGTAACTATCACCTGAAAAACATAGCATTTATTAGAAAATATTTAACAGAGGGCAGTAAAAAAATTTCAGTGATGAGTCATGTAATATCAAGGCTTGATTATTGCAATTCTCTGTACTATTAATTGCCCAATACACTACTAAGAAAGCTTCAAAATGTACAAAACCAGGCGGTTAGACTGATAAAAGGCATTAAACTACGGGAGAGAATAACTCCTGCATTGATCGATCTACATTGGTTACCTGTTAAGACTAGAATTGAATTTAAGATTTGCTTGTTGACTCACAAAGCACTTACAAGTGATAAGCCTAAATATCTTCGTGATTGCTTGGTCCCCTACCCTCAAGCTACCAGCGCCGCTGTAAGAGTTAGACATGCTGATGACCCACATAGACTATTCGAAATTAGTGTGAATCATGAAATAGGAGGAAGAATGTTCAGTTATGCTGCACCGAGACTCTTCAACGACCTTCCACTTGATGTCAAGAATAGCAAAAAGGTGGCAGCTTTCAAGAAAAACCTGAAGACTTATCTTTTTAGAAAGTGTTATAGAATGTGCAAAATGTGCAAAACCGGGCGGCTACACTGATAAAAAGGCATTAAACTACGGGAGAGAATAACTCCTGCATTGATCGATCTACATTGGTTACCTGTTAACGCTAGAATTGAATTTAAGATTTGCTTGTTGACTCACAAAGCACTTACAAGTGATAAGCCTAAATATCTTCGTGATTGCTTGGTCCCCTACCCTCAAGCTACCAGCGCCGCTGTAAGAGTTAGACATGCTGATGACCCACATAGACTATTCGAAATTAGTGTGAATCATGAAATAGGAGGACGAACGTTCAGTTATGCTGCACCGAGACTCTTCAAAGACCTTCCACTTGATGTCAAGAATAGCAAAAATGTGGCAGTTTTCAAGAAAAACCCTGAAGACTTATCTTTTTAGAAAGTGTTATAATAGTGACCTGAAAACTATTAAGCCTGAATACAAATGCTAGCGAAATAACTGATAATATACAGAGCAAAATATTAACTGGAAAGAAATTATTTTCACACACCAAGGCCCGCCTGAAGAGACTTTTAGTGTGATGGAGGGCGAGAAATAAACCCGTAAAAGTAAGCAAGTACCCACATAGGCCACCATAATGATAATGATACCAATATTAATGGTAATATCAACAACAATTACAACATAAATCTACAACCTCATCGCTGGAAAATATATTGGCAAGAGAAAATGTTCATTATTAAGGAAGAAGCATTCGTGGAATTTGTTATTAAGAAAGATATCCTTCGTAATATACTTCTCACGGCTAGACTGGTGAGGGGAGAATACAATGTTTTTACTCTTTTCATCTTAAATACAACGTATCTCAAGGAATACTTATAAATACATCATTATTGCTCCTAAAATCTTCAAAATCGTTTTTTTTTTTTTTTTTCAAGATTATGTTTATGCATGAAATATCATATAAGGTTTGGCTCAAGATAAATATAAGAAAGACAGAGATGATGAGAATATGCAACAGAAGATGACATATTGGAAGAAGAAAAGATTAATGAGGTGGAATCATTTAAATATTTAGAAACAACGATCTCTAATACTTTAGAATTGAAATTCAATGAAAGATGGAAAAAAGGCAAATCATGCAATGGCTAAGTTAAGTAAAATTTGGAAATTTGGAAATCAAATAGCTTGAAATTACATATAAAAATCAGGCTATATATCAGTTTAGTAAAATCGGTGTTACTGTACGGACACGAGTCCTGGTATGACAATGAAACAATATCCTACAGATTTTGTAGATTTGGGAACAAACCCTCAGAGGGATATTAAGAGTTAAAAGGCAGGACAGGATTAGAAATGAAACTATAAGAGAGATTACTCGAGTGCCATA
>NC_090743.1:15135794-15138294 GCF_036898095.1 Palaemon carinicauda
TTATTTCCTTTCCTCACTGATCTGTTTTTTCCTGTTAGAGCCCTTGGGCTTATAGCATGCTGCTTTTCCAACTAGGGCTGTAGCTAATAATAATAATAATAATAATAATAATAATAACATTTGGGTAGTAGACCCTCTTTCAGGCAAGTTTTGTTAAAAATAATGGTTGCCTCAGTTGCATTAATCTTGTACTCTTCTCAATGGCTCCCATTGTTTTCTTTCAGAATTACAACCAGTAATTGGGCAAAAGTCATCCTTCATGTTGGGTAGTCAAATTCATGAATAATTGGCGAATCGAGGTGTTAATGTAAATTTTACCTAACTTGAAAACTTTACTTCAACACTTTGATTTGCCAATTATCCCTGAATTTGACTACCCACCAGGAAGAATGAGTTTTTCCCAATTACTGGCTGCATGCAGTAATTCTGAAAAGGAAATAATGAGAGTCATTGAGAAGACAAAGTACACGATCAATGATACAGAGGCAGCCATTATCTTTCACATAATAATAATAATAATAATAATAATAATACCTGTACTAATAATAACAATAACAACAACAACAACAACTAATTATTATTAATAATAATAACTGATTAAAGAATCCTCCAATAATTACTGGAATTTGAAGTCAAGATATTAATATCCGTATCTGGATCAAGTTCGATTGAGAAATGACCGATTGATTGATTTCCGTAGTGACGTCGCTAGAATTACGGTCAATAACGTAAGAAATAGTAAATAAAAGGATGATAAGAAACTCATACAATTACCCTTTAATAAATCAGTATCATTTTCCCTACATTCAACGACAATAAAAATATAAAAGTAATAATACAAAAGATATAAATTATTTTTAATCATCATCTTCATCATCTCCTCCTACGCCGATTGACGCAAAGGGCCTCGGTTAGATTTCACAAGTCGTCACTATCTTGAGCTTTTAAATCAATGCTCCATTCATCATCTCTTGCTTCACGCTTCATAGTCCTTAGCCATGTAGGACTGGGTCTTCCAACTCATCTGGTGCCTTGTGGAGGCCAGCTGAAAGTTTAGTGAACTATCTCTCGGGGAGTGCGAAGAGCATGCTCAAACCATCTCCATCTACCCCTCACCATGATCTCATCCACATAAAGCATTCGAGTAATCTCCCTTATAGTTTCATTTCTAATTCTGTCCTGCCATTTAACTCCCAAAATTCTTCTAAGGATTTTGTTCTAAAAATAGCCACGAAACAAATGACTGCACTTGCTGGAATTAGAAAATCCCACTAAAAGTAATTTATAGTCTTGAAATAAGATGAATAAACTCCATTACACAGGCCATTTAATCCTTCAGACGCACCTAGATATAAATTTTCGCAATTTTCTCTTAATCCGCCAAAAAGGATTTTCTCATTAATATAGGCGATTGTTTCACTTTACGAAAATATCGAATCGTATGACTTGCACTCGAGAAAAGGAAATTGTTTCGTAGGTAATTCGATTGCGATTTCAAAACTCTTTACATGGATTTCTGGAAGCTAAAACAATCAGGTGTTATTTCTGTTATGTTTTTAAAGGTTTTCAATTTATCGATTATAATTCATCGACAACAATTCATGAATGACAATTCGTCGATTTGCAATTTAATGAACATTTATTTCACCGATTCAATAATTCATCGATAAACTAGCGAAAAATCTTAGTTTATCGATAAACTAGCGGAAAGTCTTAGTTCATCGATAAACTAGCGGAAAGTCTTAGTTCATCGATAAACTAGCGGAAAGTCTTAGTTCATCGATAAACTAGCGGAAAGTCTTAGTTCATCGATAAACTCGCGGAAAGTCTTACGTCATCGATAAACTCGCGGAAAGTCTTACGTCATCGATAAACTCGCGGAAAGTCTTAGGTCATCGATAAACTCCCAGAAAGTCTTAGTTCATCGATAAATTAGCGAAAAGTTTTAGTTCATCGATAAACTAGCAGAAAGTCTTAGTTCATCGATAAACTGGCGGAAAGTCTTAGTTCATCGATAAACTAGCGGAAAGTCTTAGTTCATCGATAAACTGGCGGAAAGTCTTAGTTCATCAATAAACTATCAGAAAGTCTTAGTTCATCGATAAACTTGCGGAAAGTCTTAGTTCATCGATAAACTAGCAGAAAGTCCTAGTTCATCAATAAACTAGCAGAAAGTCCTAATTCATCGATAAACTAGCAGAAAGTCCTAGTTCATCGATAAACTAGCAGAGTGTCCTAGTTCATTGATAAACTAGCAGAAAGTCCTAGTTCATCGATAAACTAGCAGAAAGTCCTACTTTATTGATAAACTAGCGGAAAGTCTTTGCTCCTCAATAAACTAGCGGAAAGTCTAGTTCGTCGATAAACTAGCGAAAAGTCTTAGTTCGTCGATAAACTAGCGAAGTCTTAGTTCGCCAATAAACTAGTGAAGTCTTAGTTCATCAATAAACTAGCGAAAAGTCGTAGTTCATCGACAAACTAGCTGAAAGTCTTAGTTCAT
>NC_090743.1:15145794-15150794 GCF_036898095.1 Palaemon carinicauda
GGGTTTTTTAACCTGTTAAAGTAGCCTATAATTGAGCTACTGATTGATTGATTGATTGATTGATTATGAGTTATTTGGAAAAATATTGCTCTTCATTCCAAGTATAAAAACAAAATATGTTTTAATAAACTTCGTCTTCATTCTAAGCATAAAAACAAAATTCTTTATTTCCTATTCCCGGTCTTCACTCCGAACTGTTATGGTCATCATTCTAACTTAAATTATCCTCTTCATCCTCATCCTCATTCTTAATTTTCCATTCTGGATTCTCATTCTGAACTAGAGGATCCTCATTCTTAATTTTCCATTCCCGGCTCCCATTCCAAACTGTCATGGTCATCATTCTTGCTTAGATTATCCTCATCCTCATTCTTAATTTTCCATTCTGGGTTCTCATTCTGATCTAGAGGATCATTGTTCCTAATTTTCTATTCTGAGTTCTCATTCTTAACAGTACTATCCTCATTGTTAATTTTCCATCTGGGTTCTCATTCTAAACTAGAGGATCCTTATTCCTAATTTTTCATTCTGGGTTCTCATTCCGAACAACACTATCCTCATTATTAATTTTCCATTTTGGATTTTCATTCTGAATAACACTATTCTCATTATTAATTTTCCATTCTGGGTTTTCATTCTGAACAACACTATCCTCATTCTTAATTTTCCATTCTGGGTTCTCATTCTGAACAACACTGTCCTCATTCTTAATTTTCATTTCTGGGTTTTCATTCTGAACAACACTATCCTCATTCTTAATTTTCATTTCTGGGTTCTCATTCTGAACTACACGACCCTCCCTAATTTTCCATTCTTGGTGCTCATCCTGAACTAGAAGATCCTTGTTCCTAATTTTCCATTCTGGGTTCTCATTCTGAACAACACTGTCCTCATTCTTAATTTTCATTTCTGGGTTTTCATTCTGAACAACACTATCCTCATTCTTAATTTTCATTTCTGGGTTCTCATTCTGAACTACACGACCCTCCCTAATTTTCCATTCTTGGTGCTCATCCTGAACTAGAAGATCCTTGTTCCTAATTTTCCATTCTGGGTTCTCATTCTGAACAACACTGTCCTCATTCTTAATTTTCATTTCTGGGTTTTCATTCTGAACAACACTATCCTCATTCTTAATTTTCATTTCTGGGTTCTCATTCTGAACTACACGACCCTCCCTAATTTTCCATTCTTGGTGCTCATCCTGAACTAGAAGATCCTTGTTCCTAATTTTCCATTCTGGGTTCTCATTCTGAACAACACTGTCCTCATTCTTAATTTTCATTTCTGGGTTTTCATTCTGAACAACACTATCCTCATTCTTAATTTTCATTTCTGGGTTCTCATTCTGAACTACACGACCCTCCCTAATTTTCCATTCTTGGTGCTCATCCTGAACTAGAAGATCCTTGTTCCTAATTTTCCATTCTGGGTTCTCATTCTGAACAACACTGTCCTCATTCTTAATTTTCCAATCTGGGTTCTCATTCTGAACAACACTGTCCTCATTCTTAATTTTCCAATCTGGGTTCTCATTCTGAACAACACTGTCCTCATTCTTAATTTTCCAATCTGGGTTCTCATTCTGAACAACACTGTCCTCATTCTTAATTTTCCATTCTGGGTTCTCATTCTGAACAACACTGTCCTCATTCTTAATTTTCCAATCTGGGTTCTCATTCTGAACAACACTGTCCTCATTCTTAATTTTCCATTCTGGGTTCTCATTCTGAACAACACTGTCCTCATTCTTAATTTTCCAATCTGGGTTCTCATTCTGAACAACACTGTCCTCATTCTTAATTTTCCATTCTGGGTTCTCATTCTGAACAACACTGTCCTCATTCTTAATTTTCCATTCTGGGTTCTCATTCTGAACAACACTGTCCTCATTCTTAATTTTCCAATCTGGGTTCTCATTCTGAACAACACTGTCCTCATTCTTAATTTTCCAATCTGGGTTCTCATTCTGAACAACACTGTCCTCATTCTTAATTTTCCATTCTGGGTTCTCATTCTGAACAACACTGTCCTCATTCTTAATTTTCCAATCTGGGTTCTCATTCTGAACAACACTGTCCTCATTCTTAATTTTCCATTCTGGGTTCTCATTCTGAACAACACTGTCCTCATTCTTAATTTTCCAATCTGGGTTCTCATTCTGAACTAGAGGATCTGTATTCTTAATTTTTCATTATTGGTTCTCATTCCGAACTAGAAGATCCTTATTCTTAATTATCCATTCCTGGCTCATATTCCAAACTGTCAATGTCATCAATTTTACTTAAATTATCCTCTTCATCCTCACTCTTCATTTTCCATTCTGGGTTCTCATTCCGAACTAGAGGATCTTTGTTCTTTACTTTCCATTCCCGGATCCCATTCCGACCTGCAGGTTCATCGTAATCGTATTCCCGATGAGATCCCGCTCCCTGTGCACGATGAGCAACTGCCGACGCTCCGTCCTGTTAGTCTGGCTCGTCTCGCTCATTCTGGCCTGTCCCATCATCAAAGTCATGGTGAGTGTGATCCGGCTATGCTGTAATGGGCTTTGCCTTCCTATAGAGGAATTTTCTTTGCTTTACTCGCTGGATATTGCTTTGATGGATGAAATTGCATGATTTACCGGATGATAAAATATTACTGTTGGAAACACGTTTTATGTATGATTTACTACATAAAAAAATATTGAGGGGAATATGTTTAAATTTAAAGGTTGTCCCATATGAACCCATTTTCAAATCTAAACAAAAAAATTTTGTTTTCTGAAATCAGTTTAATATGTATGGAAAAATTGTTGAAACATTAGAACTAAAAAATACTACACCCAGCAAAGAAGAAAAATTATTTGATGAACTAAAAAATCATTATCCCTTTTAAAATTAAAATTTTGACCCAAAAAATCTTATTAATAAAAAAAAGTTTGTCAGCTCATACAACGCCTGACCTCAAAAACGTATGATTGACAAAGAAAGTTCTATGAAAACCTTTAATTTTGTTCCTTCTATATTTTCAACCTAAGCTTCTCATTGTCTCTAAACACCCCTTAAGGTCAGCTACTAAATCTTAAAGAAACTAAATAACCCAAAAATACCAATAAAAAAAAAGAAATCTGTTCTACTTCCCAGGAGGCACACACCGTACTGTACACGAACCCGTCCAGAACAGAGTGGATTTCAGCCCACTATTGCAAGCCAATGGATTCCCTGATGTTCTTGACCTACCAACTTCTGGTGCTTTTCGTCATACCAGCGTTGTTAATGATCGCCTTCTACACGATGGTCATCCGGGAGCTATGGAAGTCCACGAAGACTATCAAGGCTCTTACGAGCTCCAGAAGGTGAGGGCTCAAGGGCTTCGTTTGGCTCTTGGGTTGTCAGTAAGGTCTATCACGAGGTAAGGTCTATGATATAGTGGAGCTGAGACGAACAGACTTTTATTGTGCATATATAGAATTCTAGATATACTAGAGGCCTAGACCTATAATGGAGCTGAGACGAACAGACTTTTATTGTGTGTATATATATAAAACTAGATATATTAGAAGCCTAAGACCTATAGTGGATAAGAGTCGAGCAGACTTTTATTGTGTATATATAGAATTATAGACATATTACAGGCCTAAACCTATAGTGGAGCTGAGACGAACAGACTTTTATTGTGTATATATATAATTCTAGATATATTAGAGGCCTAAGACCTATAGTGGAGACGAGACGAACAGACTTTTATTGTGTATATATAGAATTCTAGATATATTGGAGGATTAAAACCTATAGTGGAACTGAGAAGAACAGACTTTTATTCTGTATATGTGGAATTCTAAATATATTAGAGGCCTAAAACCTATAGTGGAGCTGAGAAGAACAAACTTTCATTGTGTATATATAGAATTCTAGATATATCAGAGGCTCAAAACCTTTAGAGGAAACCTTAAATGTTTTCTGACTCTAGCCATAATATAAATAGGTCTAAGATAATAGGCTATATACCAGATTGGAAAAATTTCAAATTTGAATCTCTCTCTCTCTCTCTCTCTCTCTCTCTCTCCTCTCTCTCTCTCTCTCTCTCTCTCTCTCAGCACGGGCTGTTCTACCTCACCCTCCGATAACTACCACCTAAAGGTTTCCTCGGGCGGGGGGAACCTGGCCGTGGTAAGCCGTGCACACGTTGGAGGGGTGGCCCTTCGAAACGGAAGGCTCGGGGGCAGTGACTCCGCCTACAACAGCTCGAATTCGCTGTACGTGCCCTGCGCGGCCAACGCCCGGTCTCGCACGCCCTCCCCGACGGCGCGGAACATCCACAAGAAACACAAGGAGAAGGGCGAGGACGTCAAAAAGGCCAGGAAGCAGGTCAGTCTCTCTCTCTCTCTCTCTCTCTCTCTCTCTCTCTCTCTCTCTCTCTCTCTCTCTCTCTCTCTCTCTTTGCAGTTAATCTGCAGTTAAAGAATAATGAAAGTGTGATTTGAGTATGTATACACATGTACACACACACACACACACACACACACATATATATATATATATATATATATATATATATATATATTATATATTTATATATATATATATGTGTGTGTGTGTGTGTGTGTCACTGATCTCTTGATAAATTCATAGGTTCTTGTTTTGATCCTCACACTTTTCCTTGCAAAAAGCTATTTTTCTATCGCTGAATTAAAAATATAGTTGTTTCCTCCCTGATCTGATAAATTCTTTAGGCTCTTCGTACTGTTCCCCACAATTTCTCTTGCTAAAATAATTTTTTTTAATTTCCTTGATAACTGAAATAAATACTGTTATTTTCCCACTGATCTGCTGATAATTTATAAGCTCTTTATTCTGTTCCACACACTTTCTTTCTCTTGCAAAAATAAATGCTTAATTACTGAATTGAATATTTTGTCACTGATCTGCTGATAAGTTCATAAGCTCTTTGTCCGCTCAGGTGATCAAAATGCTAATCGTGGTGGTGATCCTGTTTCTGTTGTGTTGGGGTCCCAC
>NC_090743.1:15158294-15168294 GCF_036898095.1 Palaemon carinicauda
TGTTAATTTCTTTTCTTCACGTGGCTAGTTTTCCCTGCTGGAGGAGCCCTTTGGTTTATATCATCCTGCTTTTTCCAACTAGAGACGTAGCCTAGCAACTAATAATAATAATAATAATAATAATAATAATAATAATAATAATAATAATAATAATAATTAGTAGGCGACTTAAAATATACGAAGTAGAAAAGACGAAACATTTGATAAATTGAAATCCTAGGCCTAGACGAAAAAGAAACCTTTACCACGCTTACCTTACGGCCAAATGATCTTCCTAAATCGTGTTGCGTCGTAAACCTGCGTAACTTTTGTAATATTTCACGAAACAGAACACAGATTAATGATAGGAACTAGACGTCAATGGTTTAGATGAGATCACAACAACGAGTAATACGTTACTAAACTAGATAGTGTAAAGCAAACACCGAATAGGCTGTGGACCCTTGCCACCCCTACCTCGGCCCAGCCAAGGACTATGAAACTTATTATGGTGCCAATGTAGTAACTGTGATTTTTTATTTTTTTGGCACAACGTTTCCAAGTGTCATTTAAAATTTGGTAAAGTGATTGCACAGACCCATCGAAAATTCCCATATATCTTAATACTATGCACTGTAAAGGTATGGCTCAAGGTGTCATGTGGCAAATTATAAAAATAAAGGAATTATTATTCTTCAACACGCCCTCAATTGCATTAATTGTCTGGTATATATCCAATAGTTTTGATGCCTAACAACACTTTCGGTATAAAATAATGCAGAAATTAATAATCAAAAGCTATATATGATGATGGTATAGACTGTAGAGCCATAGAGCGGCTCAGCGCTCACCTTTTCTCTCTGCTGATTTGTTGAAATCTGGAGGGGGCGGGAATAATGGGATATTTGGACCAGTAGGGAGGTTGAATTCAAATAATTTCATAGCAATGTTTTTTCTATATATTACACATAATGCTATGTACAATAAATCATATTTTTTTCTTTTGAAGGTCCAAAGTTTATCCAATAGTAAATTACTCTATAGTCCCCTATTATTTTAGATTTCATATATAAGCTAACATTAATTTATACCTGGATTCTATAGTTATTTACTTTCTATAAACCTAACGGAATTGGGATAAAGTTTCTTTTATTGAAAGAAAACTATTTCCTTTTTTTTCTTTTGCAAGTATAAAATCCCTTATGATCGTGTTTTGGGTAAAATCGCCATTCTTTGTCCTTTATCCATTTTTTTTAGTTAGAATGAACGATGAAAAATGACACGTTTTGATATAAAATTATAACCAAATTTTTGCTTCACAAACATCCCGAAGGCCAGGCACTTTAGATTGTTCGCGTGCAATGAAAATTATCTGGTTATATTCTATAATACATCAACAAACATACAAATTAAGAAATAATTAAATTAGCAAGCTTGAGATACGACATGAAATTCGGACAATCACAAATTTGGTTGTCTCGTTTGTGCTTGCACAGTTTCGGAAGCCATCTAACCCATGTTGCCATTTTCTATTATTATTTCCATTTTGTTTTGCCGTGATAAGATACTGTCATTAAAATTACTCCTTCATAATGATCATTTAGTACTACATCGTTCCCAGATATCATTATCGCAGTTTATTTTCTTTATAGAGGAAATATCTAATATGTAGAAACACAAGTATGGCAACACTCCACCTCGACGTTGAGACTGGTAGGACATGAAGAGGTTAGAATCATGTTTGTTGCAATTTAAGACTTTTGCCGGGACAAAAGACTATTAAAAATGAGTTTAGTGATCACGAGTTTAAAATTTACATTAACACGACTTAAATACGACTTAATGGTATCTATTTTTACGTAATGTTGGCAGTTTGTTAGATATACTAAATATACTAAAATTTGTGATCTGGTAATAACAGAATTGAAAAAAATCGTATTCATTAGGTAAAAGTCAATAAAGAAAATCTTAAGGAATGGCGTAACTGATGGAATTGCATCTGTGCAGTACTTCATAGAAAATGTATATACAATAACAGCAACAACTGCAGCGGCTGCAGCCGTTTTCAATCCAGTGCAGGACAAAGATCTCATATGTCCTTATTCATGTCTGGGGCAGTTTTTATCACCACGCTGACCACTGCGGGTTGTGGATGATGGGAGACTTTACTCTGATCGCTTACAGCAAACCAACCTAGTATGGGACCTTTTCACCATGTTAAGGTATCTCCACTCAGAAATGGAGATGACTTACCATAAATGGGAAGTTACATTAACAATTCTTGGTATAAATCCCCTGTATAGGTTACACGCAAACATTATGTATGTATGTGTAATTGAACAAACTTTTCGCAGCCAGTTGCTTGCCTTCTACAACAATATTTATAGGCCTACGTGTGATCAACAAAACACTCTCCTCCACAAACAAGGTTATATTGCAATGTCAAGAAAACTGTTATTGAAGGGTAATGCCATAGTGCATTTACCTGTTATTGCGTGATCTTACAGTGCACATTGCTAGGGTTGTGGTGGCCTGAGGGTTAATGTCCCTGGCTGGTAGTCACCAGACTGGGGTTCGAGTCCCGCTCAAACTCATTAGTTCCTTTGGTCACTGCAACCTCACCATCCTTGTGAGCTAAGGATTGGGTGTTTGGGGGAGCCTATATGTCTATATGATGTGTCGTCAGCAGCCATTACCTGGCCCTCCTTGATCTTAGCTTGGGTAGAGAGGGGCTTGGGCGCTGATCATATGGAAATATGGTCAGTCTCTACGGCATTGTCCTGCTTTTTAGAACAATGTCACTGTCCCTTGCCTCTACCATTCAGAGCGGCCTTTAAACCTTTAAATAGTTTTATGAGTGTAATTACAGACAACCTGTGATTTTGATTTAGTCAAATCTAGTTTTTAACCTTGATAACTTTTTTTTTATCATTTATATATTTGCAGTTGGTTTCATTTTCATAAAATGGAAGAACTCGCTTCTCGGAAGAAAGTAGTCTATGTAACAAACTGGGGAAACTGAAGTAGTTTTTAAATAAATGAACAATTGGTGTATGACGACCAATCCGGTGTTGGCAATCCAAGTGTATTAAGAACTGGAATACTAATAGACTCTCAAAATTTGGATAATGATAGGCCTAGTCACGGTCGAGATACGTGGGCCTCTAATAGGGGAGAAATATAGGAAGAAAACTTGATATCTAATACCTTGTCTACAAAGGAATAGTAGGCCTAGTGGGGAATTATAAGGAAAAAAAACTTATATGATTATGTTGTTTATCAAACTTGAGTAAAAACAGAGGATAAGTAGTTGGGAAATATAAAAATAAGCTTATTTAATATCTTCACTAACGAACTTAAGTAAAAAGAAAGTACTTATTCTAAACATCAAGAAAAAATATCTATACTTTAACGTCGAACTCAATTATTCCTTTCCTTTCGAGATCCAGTAGAACCAAACAGTCATTAAGGAGGAGAAATCTTATTCCAGGAAGCTCAAACAAGTTTAATAATGGCGTTGAGACATCCCTTGAATAATAGCGTATTCATCTAGATTACGTCTGAAGACTATAATGGATGGATACAGCGCGCGAAAAGAAAAAAATTACTTTCAATTGTTAAGGTTTGTGGCGAGCTCACACAACGGCTCTACATGAGAACTTTTTTATTCCCGTATGATTCTGATTCATTCAAATTGGAACAGAAGCTAATGTCTTCGTTGATGTGTGTCTTATTCCTTTTGATCTATGTATCAATTTAATAAAGACAATCATAGTTCATTTCCATGTGGGTAGGACTATCATAGGATTACTATAGATAATTAATTTCTCTTAGGTCTACAGAACATTCAAGATGGAACAGAAGTGAATGTCTTAATTGACTTGTGCACTATTCCCTTTGATCATTAGTTTTTTTCACATTCATCTATCCATTAATTTAATTAATACAATCATAGCTCATTTCCTTATGGGTAAGACTATTATATGACTAACAGATAATTTCTCTTACGGTTTAAGTAACTCAAGATTTTTGTCTCTTGATAAACGTATAATATTCTTTTGGGTCAATATTATCTTATTGATCAAGCCTCAACAAAGTATATAAAAATCCTCATACTACTTATTTACTTACGCAATAAAAGTATTATAAAAGTTTTATTCCACATGTGAACAGTTGAATCAGTGGAACTTTAGAAGTTCAAACTTTTTGTATATACTTTTCTATTATTATTATTATTATTATTATTGCTTGCTAAGCTACAACCAAGTTTGAAAAGCAGGATGCTATAAGCCCAAGGGCTCCAACAGGGATAATAGCCCAGCGAGGAAAGGAAATAAGGAAAAACTACAATAAGTTTAAGAGTTATAATAACATTGAAATAAATTGTTCATATATAAACTATAAAAACTTGAAAATAACAATAGAAAAACTTCAAAATAACAAGAGAGAAATAAGATAGGACAGTGTGCCCGAGTCACCACCCTCAAGCAAGAGATCTCTAACCCAAGACAGTGGAAGGCCATGGCACAGAGGCTATGGCACTACCCAAGACTATTGAACAGGTTAACACTTCTCGTTTTGTAGTTTATATCTGAGTGGTGTATTTTGGCGTTGTTACTGATCTTGAAATATTTTATGTTATGTATTCATTATTCATAGTTTATTTGTTATTATCTCGTTTCCTAACAGGTTAACATAAGCCTTTTAGCAGTCTATTTATGAAATATCTGTTTTGATGATACTGTTTTTAAAATATTTCATTATAATTGTTCATTATTTCTAAAATCTTTTATTTATTTCCTTTCCTCACAGGGCTATTTCCCCTGTTGGAACCCTGTGATCTATTACATCTTGGTTTTCAAATTAGGGTTGTAGCTTAGATAATAATAATAATAATAATAATAATAATAATAATAATAATAATAATAATAATAATAATTGTCTTCGACTGATAGTGAGTCCGCATTCACATTCGGTGATAATATTGCCCAACTGACAAATTCATAAAGAATAGAACCTGCAACTACAGTAAATGTATTACTACGACCCTCAAATATGGGTTTATCAAACAAGAATGCATTAAAATGAAATGCATAATAAGCAAATATACAAGAAAATGTCATTATTCCGCTCGCCTACATCACCCCATGAGTTAGCAGGTGCACAGCGTTGTCTGACGTAAGATGACTGGAACGCCTTTTCGATCACTCAACCCCAATCGGCGGTGTAAAATTTCGATAGATTTGTATGTATGTCTCACAAGCTTATAGTTTGAAGGTGTGTGCAACATATGAGTTGCTCCCCCACTTCCTATACTATCAAATATCGTCCATATATGGAATGTTAGTAAAAAGGCCAGTCAAAATCGTAGATCAAGTATCATTCTTTCCCTTTTAAGCCAAGAACTGCATGCATCAATAACTCTACGGAAAATTATGATTTATGTAATTTACCCAAAGGTTCTAGTACATGGTTCACACTAAACGGAATCAAATATTTTTTTATAGAAGCGAAAAAGTATAGTTTTTAAAACTCCGGTACGACAACCACATGATGACAACCGGTTGAACCGGGCGCCATTTGTGAAATTGTGAAATGTGACAGTTTCTCAGTCAGACTCAAGTCATCCAGTGGCACTTATATCGTTATCGTTTTTTAATTGTAACATTTAGCGCGGTTCTAAGTAAACCCTTCCAAGTTCTTAAGTATATTTATAATCTGTGAACGAAAAAGTGTTCGGTGAATGTGTTTAACTTAAACTAAGCGTAATGGACCTGCTGGTGAAGAACAATCTAATGGTGAGTTGCGTTCTGTTGAAGGCATCGTTGATTTTTATATTTATTCGTCGTGTGGTAATTCTGTCAATAATGTCGGTATATATAATGTACTAGGTTTAATTTCTTTGTAATTTGAAAACACTGCAACTGTACAAACTAGAGGGGCACTCGGTAGAGAGCAGACCTCCGCCGCGGCAGCTTATTTCTTGACATTGACCTTCCAAAATTTGATAATTTCCAGCTATTTACATAAGTTAAACCCTGAAAGTTCCATTACGATTAAAATTGTAACCAAGAAGCTGTTTACAAACAAATACACATACAGAAACAGGGGTAAAATATAACCTTCCAACTTCGATGGCGGAGGTAATTAACCTTATAACTTGAACTTTTGAACTTCGTAAGTTCAAACCTGTAGCAAATGCTTTATATATTGAACAGGCTGACATAAGTCTCTTCATAGTTTATATATGAGATCTGTTTAAATGTTACCGTTTTTAAAATATTTTATTTTAATTGTGCATTTCTTCTCTTATAGGCCTAGGCCTAGTGTATTTATTTCCTTATATCCTTTCCTCACTGGGCTATTTTTCCCTGTTGGAGCTCATGGGCTTCTGGCATGCTGCTTTTCGAGCTAGGGTTGTAGCTTAGCTAGAAATAATGTTAGTAATAATAATAACAATAATAATAACAACAATAATAATATTGAATGCACTGACTTCCTTATAATCAACAAGTACTCACTGCAGGACAAATGCCTCAGGCATGACCTCCCATTTTGTATATGGTCTTCTGTGCCAGTTTATACCCTCAAATTTTCTTAGTTCGTCAATCCACCGTCTTTTCTTCCTTCCCCTGCTCCTTTTGCAATCTCTTCGGACCCAAGCTGTTATTCTTAATGTCCATCTATTGTCTGTCATTCTCACTATATGGCCTGCCTATATCCAATTCTTTTCTTACATGTTAGAATATCCTCTACTTTAGTTTGCTCTCGTATCAATGTTGCTCTTTTTCTGTCTCTTAGTGTTATTCCCATCATTAGTCTTTCCATAGCCTGTATGTATATGTATATATATATATATATATATATATATATATATATATATATATATATATATATATATATTTACAGTATATATATATATATTAAATTTTACTCTTTTCCCATCTCTTAGCGTTATTTCCATCATTATTCTTTTCATAGTTTGTATATACAGTATGTAAACACATTCAATACTCGAGATATATATATATATATATATATATATATATATATATATATATATATATATATATATATATATATATATATATATATATATATACATATACATATATATATTATATATATATGTATATATATATATGTATATATATAATATATATATATACATGTATATATTTATATATATATATATATATATATATATATATATATATATATATATATATATATATATATATATATTTTAAATTGAATATCAATCTGCAACGAAGCATATGTTCAGTCGTTGTAAACTAATAACATCATTATTAATATTATTATTATTATTATTATTATTATTATTATTATTTGCCAAGGTACAACACTAGTTGGAGAAGAAAGATACTACAAATCAAAGGGACTCACCAGTGAAAATAGCCTAGTGAGGAAAGGTAGTAAGGAAATGAACAAACTTTATTTAATTAGTAAGAAAAACAGCTAATATAAATTATTTCAAGATCAGATACAACGCTAAAATAGACCTTTCATACACAGACTACGAAGAAAGACTCATGTCAACCTGCTCAACACAAAGACGTTTAAAATAAACATTCTCTCTCTCTCTCTCTCCCTCTCTCTCTCTCTCTCTCTCTAGAGACCAATGTATTTTATTTCGCACTTTTCAATCCCGTTTTGAGAATAATCTCGCCCCCATTGGGACGAGAGATGGAACCAGAAGTGATACATCTTCATCAGAGTTCGTTAGACTGATATTTGCGCATTTTAAGGTGGGTTTACACGATCGAACGCTGTTCGACAGACAAGTGTTTGAAGTTATTTTCGAATGTGTGAACGGGGTATTAGGTTGTCGAACACGCTCGTCGAGCGGTTCGAAGAAAAGTCTGTTCTCGCCTGACTTTAGTGCGCGGGTTTTCAATGTCCACAAACCTTATGAATTTGTAGCGGACTTCACCTCTTCGAACTGACAAGCAGGTTCGATAACCGGGTTCGATGAACCATTGGATCGTGTAACCTCGCTTTAGACACGTGTGAATTGTTCGATAGAATTTCCATTATTTTGTGGATTAAACATATTCACTGTTTAAATATTTGAATATTTGGTCACTTTTGACCCATAGAAGTACTGGCTGGTTTAAAGGGGAAAAGTTGAAGATAGGCCTATATCTAACAGCGGTGATTATATATATATATATATATATATATATATATATATATATATATATATATATATATATATATATATATATATATATACCACCTTACTTGGAGGTTATATTTGTTAATTTTGATGTTGACAACAGTTTCTGTCTTGAGTACACTTAACGAATAATTGTATATAAGCGTATATTTAACTGGGCTCCACAAGGTTCTAGAGGATTTGGAAGACTCAGGCCTACATGGCTGGGGACTATGAAGCGTGAAGTAGATTATGATGATTGGAGAAGTTTTAGCTCAAGATAAAGACGACTGACGAAATCTAATCGAGACTGCGTCAATAGGCGTAGATGATAATTATATATATATATATATATATATATATATATATATATATATATATATATATATATATATATATATATATAATTAGAGATTATATTCTGTTCCTGCTTTGCGTTGTGTCCGTTCTCAAAGAATGAATGTCGGCTTGCAGTTATTAGGCCTACATTAAATAATGTATAACATGTTTGGGGTTCAAGTTGGCATCTACCTCATTCCATGTGAGTGACAAAACACATCTAGAGAAAAACATTGATTTTAATATTATCATTCTTCCTTTTGCTTTGAAGTCCACTAAGCATTATGTAATGCTCTTTGCAACAGGTGCCTGATAATTGCGTTGCATTACTCCTGTAATTGCGCTCTAAAACCATTACCATTGCCTGCATCATTCCATTACTATAGCGTGCATTCATTTTTTTTTATTTCCACAGCTCTAAGCCTTTATATGTCAATGAATTTCAGGGCTTATTGAGATAGTTTCGTTCAATTTTTTCTCTTTGGAAGGCTTTTTCGTGTCAATACACAATAGTTGTTAGTTCAACAAAGTGTCCCACATTAAATCCATGAATAATGCATAATTGTTCAAAATATTTTGGACAGTCGTTTTGTCCTGTACCGCGTGTTTCATACACGCTCATACACTTATTTTCTATTGCTATTGTTTTTTTTTTCTATCTCTCTTCTGGTGGCCGAATGCCAGGCTGGGGTTAAGGTCCCGCTCAAATTCGTTAGTTACTTGGTTCCTGCAGCCTCACCATCTACGTGAGCTAAGGAGGGGTTGTTGGAGGGAGCCTATAGGTCTATCTGCTGAGTCATCAGCAGCCATTGTCTGGTCCTCCTTGGCCCTAGCTTGGATAGAGAGGGGGCTTTGGCGCTAATTATATGTATATATGGTCAGTGTCTAGGTTGTTGTCCAGCTTGGTAGGGCAATGTCACTGTTCCTTTCCTCTGCCGTTCATGAGTGGCCTTTAAGCCAGACCGTCCATCCCGCACTGTTAATAGACCATCGCATGTTTCATATTATTGGAATATTGATGGCATTATTGCTCTTAACTGTTTTGTATATAAGCTCGTTATCTGTTGCGTAAACCTCACTTGCATTTACTTCGCCTCTCTGTAGTACCTAATAGCTACATTACCAGTCCACAAAATTTTCACTAACTTTCGTACACAATGCGACGTGATTCGAATTGTGTGACAATATTATAATACCATGTTCTTAACTATTAAGCAAACAGAATTTTTCCATATTAGTTTTTAACTCCATGACGTTAAGAGAGCATCATGAACATTTTCTCTAGATTTGGCATTTTTAAATGTTTCTCTTCCAACACATTGTGGATCGCTTCAGACTATTTTCATGGGTTTCATACTTGTCATCAAACGTTTTCCTTTTCACAGATGTTAGGATAACTTGAAGTTCAACTTTTTTACTTTCTATCTCATTTGAGTGTATACATGTTTCAAATGTTCAAAGGCCGCTCGTGAATAGCTGAGGCAAGAGAGTGACAATGACCTA
>NC_090743.1:15173294-15178294 GCF_036898095.1 Palaemon carinicauda
AAAAATCCATAGACGAATCAATCACTACTCTGGAAGAAAGTTTAAATCGATTCGATTAAGCCCATGATAACACACAGTTGCCCGCCTTTAGGCAAAACTCGGTAACAATAGTTGTGAAATTATCACAAGCTATGATCAATGTAATAGAGGATTATAAAGGGTAACGACTTTACCGTAGTTCGATATTCCAAGGAGCCTGTAACGGATTCACCAATGTGTTGAGCAACAAGTATAACATTAATTCTTTCTTATGAAGCAGCACAGGAAGGAGCAATCTCTAATAAAAAGAACAATAAAATAGTTACCGTCTATAAACAAAGGCCTGAATACAACCGAATAAGTTCTAGTACAATCGAGAACTGACAGTTTGACTGGCAAGCCTGGCTTCACCTAATCCGGGTCAGGGCATTTCCAGTTATTTTTACTCCAAGGCTGGGAAGGGGGAATTTTTTTTTCTTCTCTCATTTAATGTATACAGTATACATATTACGTTTATAAAACTATGGGATAATGGTTACTAGTTTTCCTGGTTCATTCCCAAACTAAGACCAAATTTAAAGTTCGTTAAAAATTGTGAGAAAAATTTCCGATTTCTTTATAAATATTTTTATAAATTTTGGACTACAAAATATTCCCTAAAGGAATTACTGTATTTATAAAACATATTAGAACCACGCAAATTGGAAAAATAATATTGTTTTTTCCTTCATAAAATTCTCCGAAAGATGTTTATATATTTCAACCGTCTTGCAACTGATGAAAGGAAATATGTCGGTCAGAAAAGAAAGTGGTGTAAGGAATTATGCTATATTAATCACTGTTTCTCAGTAGAATATGTATCAAACTCAATTAGAATGCTAAGAAAACTTCCTTCAAGAACGATAAAATTCCAGGAGGCTAAAATCAATGGCTGCACCACCACTTGCACATTGCACTTCCAACCATACCTAGCTTCACCTGTGTAATTGTGTTACTTACTTGTCCAAGGCCTGTCCTTCCATTCGCCGGCTCAGCCACCTCGTGCCACTCTTGGTGCAATCCTTTCCAACCGGCCGCTCACTCCCTTATCCAATTGTATCACCACTACGTCTTCAGTTTTTCACTGTGCTCCTTTTCTTAAACTTCTTCCCCGAGTTCATTATCCATACCCTTCTCCCTGTATCACTAATTTTCCGATTTTAACTTTTCTCGGCTCAAGTGCACTCTTTCATCTAACAATCCTTTCGCGATACTGACGCTCCCCTCCTCTCTGCGCAGTGAAATGGTTCCTTTCTCCAACGCAGTTGTGAACTAATAGTTCACAACCACATGTGAACAGCTTCAGATAGGGGCTAAGAACCCGAGTACCTAGAAACTAAGTAGTTTCAGGTAAGGGCTGAAAAACAGAGTACCTAGAAATTAAATAGTTTCAGGTCGGGGCTGAAAAACAGAGTATTCAGAAACTAAATAGTTTCAGGTAGGGTCTGAAAAACAGATTACCTAGAAACTAAATAACACAATCACCGGATGCAGTAGCTCTAAACCGAACAGAAATACAACAATAGTTTAGTGTCGGTACTTGTCAGTCGTGTGCTGTGATATAGTGCTCATTATTATTATTATTATTATTATTATTACACCCCCACTTCCCGATCAACTAAGACAACCAGCTACTCCTTGAAAGTAGGGGCTTTTTGAAGCCAGTTGCAAGACACATGGCAGTTCCGGGGCTTGTCAACTACAGAATACCAGTTAAAGTGGTCTGTCTTTTGTGGTTGGTGTTGTGTTTAAGTGAAATTCATTGGGGTTCATTTACACTTTGGATTATTGGAGAAAGTACGAACCTTTTTTAGCGATTGTAATAATAATAATAATAATTAATTATTATTATTATTATTATTATTATTATTTGCTAAGCTACAACATTAGTTGGAAAAGCAGGATGCTATAAGCCTAACTACAACCCTAATTGGAAAAGATGGTGCTAGAAGCCCAAGTGATCCAAGAGGGAAAAATAGCCTAGGCAGGAAAGGGATTACTACTACTAATACTACTACTACTACTTCTACTGGCCTACAGGCTAAGCTGTAACCTTAGTTGGAAACGCAGGATGCTGTGATCTCAAAGGATACCACAACGAAAAACAGCCCAGCGCGGAAGTGGACTACTACTACTACTACTACTAGTTAAACTACAACCTCAGTTGGAAAAGCAGGATGTTATAAGCCCAAGGGATCCAACAAGGAAAAATACCCCCAGTGAGGAAAGGGATTACTACTACGACTACTAGCTAAGCTACTACCTTGGTTGGAAAAGCAGGATGCTATAAGCTCAAGTAATCCAACAGGGAAAAATAGGTCAGTCAGGAAAGGGACTACTACTACTACTACTACTACTACTACTACTAGCTAAGCTACAACCTTAGTTGGAAAAGCAGGATGCTATAACCTCAAGGGATCCAATATAGAAATATAGCCAGTCAGGAAAGGGACTACTACTACAACGACTAGCTAAGTTACAACCTTAGTTGGAAAAGCAGGATGCTATAAGCTCAAGTAATCCAACAGGGAAAAATAGGCCAGTCAGGAAAGGGACTACTACTACTACTACTACTAGTTAAACTACAACCTCAGTTGGAAAAGCAGGATGTTATAAGCCCAAGGGATCCAACAAGGAAAAATACCCCCAGTGAGGAAAGGGATTAATACTACGACTACTAGCTAAGCTACTACCTTGGTTGGAAAAGCAGGATGCTATAAGCTCAAGTAATCCAACAGGGAAAAATAGGCCAGTCAGGAAAGGGACTACTACTACTACTACTACTACTACTAGCTAAGTTACAACCTTAGTTGGAAAAGCAGGATGCTATAAGCTCAAGTAATCCAACAGGGAAAAATAGGCCAGTCAGGGAAGGGATTACTACTACTATAACTACTTCTACTACTACTACTACCAGCTACTAGCTAAGCTACAACCTTAGTTTGAAAGGCAGGATGCTGTAATCCCAAGGGATTCAACAGGGGAAAATAGCCCAGTTAGGAAAGGGACTACTACTACTACTACTACTACTACTACTACTACTACTAGCTAAGGTACAACCCAAGTTGGAGAAGAAGGATGCTATAAGCCTAAGGGATGCAACAGGGAAAAATAACGCAGTGAGTAAAGGGATTACTACAACTACGACTACTAGCTAAGCTACTACCTTAATTGGAAAAGCAGGAAGCTGCTGTAAGCCCAAGGGATCCAACTGGGAAAATAGCTCAGTGAGGAAAGAATAACTAAATAAATAAACTTTATGAGAAATAAATAGGTAAACAATATGAAATATCTTAAGATCAGTATCGTTAAAACTGATCTGTCATATATAACTACGAAGAGAGACTTGTCAACCTGTTCAATATGAAAAAATTTGTTGCAAGTTTGAACTTCTGAACTTATGGGGGGTGGGGGAATCGAACTGCACCGATTAATGGGATAATAGTCTTGTGATATAGTTAGTTTATTACCTCCTTCAACGAAGTTGGAAGGAGGTTGTGTTTTCTCCCCTGTTTGTATGTGTGTTTGTGAGCAGTTTCCTGGCCACAATTTTGATCGTAGAGTAATGAAACTTGCAGGGGTTAAATGTCATGCTAAAAGCTGGAAATGATAAAATTTTGGAAGGTGCCATAAGTCTGCTTGCTTGAAGGAACACCACACTACCCGGTACAGTTGTTATGTATGGTGCTAATGTATGCGAGTACAGCATATAGGAACAGGTCATATTGCTTTGAGATTTTAATATTCAAAGAGTTTAAATCCTGGGTTATGCCCCCTGTGGCCGCGGGGGCATAAAACAATTAGAATAGCGCCAACGTTATCCCTGCGTGTCGTAAGAGGCGACTAAAAGGGACGGGACGAGGGGGCTGGGAACCCCCTCTCCTGAATTGAAATTCCTGTGAGACATCATCAAAGACATGGAGCTGGGGGGAGAGTGACTGCTCCCCGCACTCTAGTTTTGGGGTGTTTGAATGTGCGTGGATGTAGTACGATAGAGAGTAAAAGATGTGAGATTGGAAGTATGTTTAGAAGTAGAAGGATGGATGTATTGGCCTTGTGTGAGACAAAGATGAAAGGAAAGGGTGAAGTGATGTTTGGTGAAATGTCTGGTAGAGTGTCTGGGATTGAAAGGGGAAGAGCGAGAGAGGGTGTGGCTTTATTGCTGAGTGAATGGATGACAGGTAAAGTAGTGGAATGGAAGGAGATATCATCTAGGTTAATGTGGGTAAGGGTTAGGTTGGGTAGGGAATGTTGGGCGTTTGTCAGTGCGTATGGGCCAGGTAGTGAGAAAAGTGAAGAAGAGCGGAATGAGTTCTAGAATGAATTAACTAGGTGTGTAGAAGGACTGGGTAGAAGGAATTATGTAGTTGTTATGGGTGACTTAAATGCTAGAGTGGGCGCTGGAGAGGTAGAAGGTGTCATTGGGAAGTATGGCGTACCAGGTGAAAATGAGAGTGGTGAGAGACTGGTAGATATGTGTGTTGAACAAGAGATGGTAATAAGTGCTAGCTTTTTTAAAAAGAAAGATAAAAATAAGTATACATGGGTAAGAGTGGCAAATGGAAGAGTAGTAGAAAGGGCATTAATGGATTATGTGTTGATAACTAAAAGAATGTTTGGAAGATTGAAAGACGTGCACGTGTTTAGGGGTATGGCTAACGGTATGTCTGATCATTTTTTGGTGGAAGGAAAATTAGTTGTAGCAAAAGAGTGGGGGAATAGAGTAGGTGGATGTAAAAGGGAGGTAGTGAGGATTGAAGAGCTAATAAAACCGGGGGTAAAAAGTAAATATCAGGAAAGGTTGAAAATGGCATATGACGAGGTGAGAGTAAGAGAAACTGGTAGTTTAGAGGAGGAGTGGAAGTTAGCAAAAGAAAATTTTGTTGGGATTGCAAGTGATGTATGTGGCAAGAAGGTTGTTGGAGGCAGCATGAGGAAGGGCAGTGAATGGTGGAATGAAGGAGTGAAGGTAAAAGTGGAAG
>NC_090743.1:15183294-15190588 GCF_036898095.1 Palaemon carinicauda
AGTGTTTCAATATAATAATTTTGAGGAGGATTATTACCACCATCACTATCATTGTCTTCATCATTATCATTAAAATATGATTTTCGTGTGTTTATGTATATGTGTATATATATATATATGTATATATAAATATATATACATATATATATATATATATATATATATATATATATATATATATATATATATATATATATATACATAATTATATATATAATGTATGAATGTTATACATATCATTATTATTATTATTATTATTATTATTATTATAAGTATCATTATTATTATTACCCAAAATATCCTTTAAGATGTTCTTTACCTTAGGACGAACAAATAAACCAATAGACAGCTAAATCCCTAAAAAATAGTTCACCCATCAGATTCCCATTCACTTCCCTTTTCTGAAGTCATTCCAAGTTTGTCTTCGTCAGCTGAAGCCATTTCAGGATTGTCCTCGTCTTCTGTCTTGGTCGTTTTATCAGGAAACTTTCCCGACACATAATCACGTTCTCTCGGCAAAAGAAAAAAGAAGTTTCTCTTTGCTGGGATTCTCCCTTAAGTTTTCCCAAAGAGATTATTTATTGATGAGCCCAAGTGATATTCTGGTTGGTCGTTCTTTGCTGTATTTAAAAGGATAGATAAATAGATAAGGAATCTCAATCGATGTCTGGCTTCCTAAACAAATGAGGGTGGGGGTGGAGGAATAATTAGGGTGTTTATTGCATAGGTTGAATAATGAGAGGTTAATGATCCATGGGAATTTCCTAAGTCCTTTCTAGAAAAGCAATGAAATTCTTTTTCTTGAGGAACCCTATTTGTTTTCTTTCCTCGCTGGGCTATTTTCCCTGTTGTGGCCCTTGTGCTTGTCGCATCCTGCTTTTTCAGTTATGGTTGTAGCTTAATAATAATAATAATACTAATAATAATAATAATAATAATAATACTCCGTTGGGCATCGCTCACGGAGAAAGTAACTTTATCTTCACTAGATTTTCTTGTTACGTAAGAAAAAGGTTGTGCTAACAATTTGGAAACGTCTCTGCTTGGCGATCTGGTAGAATGGGATTCGACACTGTACCGCTCGTGTTTCATATACACTCTCGTACACTCTAACGGTTTTAAGTTTTTATCTTATCACTCGCTCTTCCATGCACTGTTATAGACCAATATGTTTTTTTCATGCTAGTTTATGCTTTTTCACGTTTGAATTTTCGTGACGTTCTTTCTCGTAAGACGCTGTATATAATGTCGATGATTGTTTAATAAAGTTTAGTTACATTTACCTCGACTCTCAGTTATCACCTGGCGCATCCGCATAATACTCTCTCAAGCTCTGTAGTTTCTTGCATTGTCTGCAAGTTCACCATCCTTTTAAGCTAAGGATTTGGGGGTTTAGCGGGGGCCAATAGGTCTACCTGCTGAGTCATCAGCATTAGCAACCGTTGCGTGGCCCTCCCTGGTCCTACCCAGGAGGTCCTACCTTTGGTAGAGAGGTCCTTATGTGCTGATCATATCATACCCTGTTGAGCTTCTAGCATCCTGCTTTTCCAACTATGGTTGTAGCTTTGCTAGTAATAATGATAATGATATATGGGCAGTCTCTAGGCTGCATTGTCACTGTCCCTTGCCTAAGCTATTCATGGTCGACCTTTAAACCTTCAAACTTAGGGTTGTGGTGGCTGGTTGTGGTTACGTCCCTGACTGGTGAACGCCAGACTGGGGTTTGAGTCCCGCTCATAGTTTCTTTGGTCGCTGTAACCTCACCATCCTTGTAAGCTTAGGATGAGGTGTTTGGGGGAGCCTTTAGGTCTATCTGCTGAATCGTCAGCAGCCATTACTGGGCCCTCCTTGGTCTTAGCTGGGGTGGAGAGGAGGCTTTGGTGCTGATCATATGTATATATGGCCAGTCTCTAGGGCATTGCCCTACTCGATAGGGCAATGTCACTGTCCCTTGCCTCTGCCATTCGTGATCGACCTTTAAACCTTTAAGCCTAGCTGACTGCTTTATTAGTTGCCAAGGAAGAGCAGTACACATTTATATGTTAAAAAAGACCACAGTTAAAGATTGCAATATATTAGGTACATTTGGGTTTCCTTTCAATGTAATTTAAATGAATAACGTTTTCGTTCCCTTAAGAACTGATTGTAGAGGCTGTATGTAAGGCTAATGAAGTAACCTGTTATTGAGAATATGTTTTTATTGTGTGCAATACGTGTAGACTGATGACCCCTAATCTCCCCTATATAATAAAGAGCGTGTGTGATTTTATATATATATATATATATATATATATATATATATATATATATATACACATATATATATGTATATATATGTATGTATATATATATATATATATATATATATATATATATATATATATATATAAAATATTAATTATACCCGGTCACTCCCAGCTTTCCCCGACTCTAGGTAGGGGGGAGAGGAAGTAGTCATATCGTCATTTTTGACGGGTCGTGGACACTAATTGACCTATAATATTCCAAACCTGGAACTATCGATATAAGTTTAATTGAAAGAGAAAAACGATATTAACACAGAAGATTAAAGGTATACATGTTTACATTTGTTGACACTTCTAAAAATGATTTATTTTTTAAGTGTTTTTCCCCACATGGTTTTTTCGATGACAAATTCCCTATCGACGAGTGAAAATTCTATGCTCTTTTATAACGTTTCGTAAAATGACATTCCCGCATAGATTGTAATAAGTATTAGGTTTCAAGCATTTCACGAAACATTTGTTAATTTTGAATGAAAACAAACGCCATTGCCGTAAATTCTATGCTCCTTTATAACGTTTCGTAAAATGACATTCCCGTACAGTATGAATATGTATTAGCTTTCTATCCGATGCTATTGCATCATTCAAGGATTTCATGAAATATTTGTTGTTCAATTTAAATCAAAACAAACAATATTGCCGGAAATAAGTAGGCAATACGTATGCCAGCTTTACTACGTTTTGAAATCATTCGTCATATTAAGTTCGTACCATTTTGTGAGGTTATGGACATCCATTTATCACCTGGAGAGCTATCCACGAGGATGGAGGATAGGATGATCTGGCTTGGAATGGGAATAGGGGAGAGTGGAATTGGGGGAGGGGGAGGTCCTATTCCATCTATCCTAATAAGGGTGGCATGTATTCCACTTATGTTGGAGGGGAATGAGAATGGTTTTATATATTTTATTTTTTAGATTGTTACATACTTTTGATTTATGGGACTATATCTTCTACAAGAACTTCATTTGTTGTTTGTATTAGCGAGATTGCATTGAATATTCCTTTTTAATAAAAAAAATATTATTAATGAATATTTTTTAAAATTTTGTATACTCTTAAATTGTGGGAATATATGCTCTAAAATAACTATTTGTTATTTTTTAATCTTGCAATTACCTAGAATATTCCTAGTTGCTATTTCAAATATTAACAAAACATGATTAATGAATAATTGCTTTGGTTAAAGATCCCATATAACATTAATGGTCTTTTTAAAGGTTGATCATGAATGGCAGACGCAAGGGGGAGAGTGAAAATATATATGATCAGTGCTCGGGCCCCCCTATCCACCAAAGGCAGGAACAGGGAGGGCCAGGCAATGGCTACTTGTGACTCGGTAGGTAGACCTATAAGCTACCCTAAACTTCCCATCCGTAGCTCACAAGGATGGTGAGGTTGCATACACTACAAGAAACTATTGAGCTTGAGCGGGTCAATAACCCCAGTCCGACAGATCGCTAGACAGGGACGTTTCCAATAGGCTACTACGGGGTATCATCTGTAATTAACTGAGATCCATAGCACTTGCTAAAGGAGAATACTTTTAGGGCTGTTCTAAGTCTCTGCCATTAGTGCCCTGTTAATACAGAGTATACGACTGAGATGTAGGCAACAACTGAGATGGTGTGAGCATGTGCTAATGATGGATGGTGGGGAGGAAGTGAGAAGGGCTTAAGAGGAGTCTGTTAGAGTTGTGGGTGGGGGGGGGGTAGGGAGGCAGAAAATTAGATGGCGAGATACGTTTAAGGATGATAAGAAGAGGAGAGGTTCGGTGGAGGAGGGTGCCTTTGATAGAAGGCATTGGAGAGGGCATATCTGGCAACCGACCCCTTAATGGAGAGAGAGAGAGTTTCTTTTTGTGCTCTTAATATCTCATCCCTGACACCTTTATATATCTATTCTTTTGAAATTAGTCGATACGATTTTATATTTTTAGAACAGTCTGTGTATGTGGTTACTTATTACACAATGCATTTTTTTTATTTCCCATGGTCATTTACTCTCTCTCTCTCTCTCTCTCTCTCTCTCTCTCTCTCTCTCTCTCTCTCTCTCTCTCTCTCTCTCTCTCTCTCTCTCTCTCATGGAAAGCTCTGAAGCCTCCTTCATTTGTACATCGCTTCTGGTGTAATGATTTGATAGACTGTACCATGCTATGACCCTGATTGCCATGGATTAACTAGTTAATTGATCAAGGATTATTGAGTCCATTGTAGTGTTTGTTAATTACACATATCAACTAGTTTGTTTTATTTATTTGTTTTTGTTCGTCCGCATGTATTAGTTATATTAATTTCTCGTTTATATTTTTTCATTTTCGTTTTTCATACGTCACCATAAAATTATTACGACCGTCGAATACTAGGAAATCCTCTCTCTCTCTCCCTCTCTCTCTCTCTCTCTCCTCTCTCTCTCTCTCTCTCTCTCTCTCTCTCTCTCTCTCCCTCTCTCTCTCTCTCTGTTTTGGTTATAACCTTGATAGTAATGGGTCAGTTGTTGACAAACAACTGAAATTATGCACTCGACAGAAAACTTAGAATTCGCTTGAAAACCTTGAAAGACTTAAAAGGGATGAGAGAGAGAGAGAGAGAGAGAGAGAGAGAGAGAGAGAGAGAGAGAGAGAGAGATTTCAGTCATATTTTTATTACCAATACTGTTATTATGTCAGGGTTGTTATCGTATAAGAATTTCATCGAAAGAGCATGGAATTGAATTAAAAATTTTCAAAGGAACTATTTTGTTGTAAATCGAAATAAGAAAAAAAAACTAAGGAAACTTTCTCGATGGAGGTTAAGTTCAGCGTACAAGAGAGAAAGAAAGAGAGTAAATGAACAAGATGATTGATAGTGGTGTTGGGCGGGGGGAAGGTGAGCTGAAATAAAGATTGGAACTATTGAAATTAAACTGTCTATAAATCAGTCATCTCTCTCTCTCTCTCTCTCTCTCTCTCTCTCTCTCTCTCTCTCTCTCTCTCTCTCTCTCTCTCTCTCTCTCTTTCAACGATATTAAAAAAAACCCTGGTAACATCCTACTATGAAAATAAAAACAGCTGAAATTGCCTCCAGTCTCTCATGAATTCCCACAGTTCGCCAAACCTGACATCTTCTGCCCTCCATAAAAGCAGAGGTGGCTAATTCACTTCCACCCCACGGAAGCGAAGGGAGATTCCCTCCTCCCCCTTATCCACCCCATCGTCCAGATAACTTGTGCATAGTCGAGAGAGTAAACATTGGAGTTATGAAGGAAGGAGAAACAAGATGGAGCGAACAGAAATTGGGATGTTGTGGTTGATTTTGGGAATCTCGCTGTGTGGTGAGATTATGGGCATTGGTGGATTAGTTAAGATTGTTATGAAAAGGGTCTTAAGATTGAGATGGCGCAACCATGTGGCAAATATAGGTGAGGAAATGAGTTATCTTTGACATGATAAGAGAGTCTAATATTGAGATGGTGCGGCCATATGGGAAGGATAGGCAAGGAAAGGAATTATCTTAAACATAAGGGTCTTAAGATTGAGATGGTGCAGCCATGTGGTAAGGATATGTGAGGAAAAAGAGTTATTTTTGACATGATGAGAGAGTTTGAAGATTGAGATGGTGCGGCCATGTGGCAAGTATAGGCTATGAAGGGAGTTATGTTAAACATGATAAGGGTCTTAAGATTGAGATGGTGCGTCCATGTGGCAAGGATAGGTGAGGAAAGGAGTTATCTTTGACATAATAAGGATCTTAAAATTGAGATGGTGTGGCCATGTGGCAAGATAGGTGAGGAAAGGAGTTATCTTTGACCTGATCAGGGTCTTAAGATTGAGATGATGCAGCCATGTAGCAAGGATAGGTGAAGAAAGGAATTATCTTTGACATGATAAGCGAGTCTGAAAATTGAGATAGTGCGGCCATGTGGCAAGGATAGGTGAGGAAAGGAGTTATCTTTGACGTGATAAGCGAGTCTGAAGATTGAGATTGTGCGGCTGTATGGCAAGGATAGGTGAGGAAAAGAGATATCTTTGACATGATAAGGGTCTTAAGCTTTAGATGTTGCAGCCATGTGGCAAGGATAGGTGAGGAAAGGTGTTATCTTTGAAGTGATAAGAGAGTCTGAAGATTGAGATGATGCGGCCTTATGGTAAAGATAGGTGAGGTAAGGAGTTGTATTTGACTATAAGGGTCTTGAGATTGAGATGGTGCAGCCATGTTGCAAGGACAGGTGAGGAAAGGAGTTATCTTTGACATGATAAGAGTCTGAAGATTGAGATGGTGCCGCCATAGGGTAAGGAAGGTGAAGAAAGTAATTATCATTGATTTGATAAGAGTTTGAAGATTGAGATGGTAGAGTCCTGTGGCAAGAATAGGCAAGGATAGGAATTATCATTGCTTAATAAGAAAGGGTTAAGATTGGGATGGTGCGGCGATGTGGCAAGGAAACGTGAGGAAAGATGTTATCTTTGACATGATAAACGAGTCTGAAGATTGAGAGGGTGCGGCTGTATGGCAAGGATAGGTGAGGAAAAGAGTTATCTTTGATATGATAAGGGTCTCAAGATTGATATGGTACAGCCATGTGGCAAGGATAGGTGAGGAAAAGAGTTATCTTTGATATGATAAGGGTCTCAAGATTGATATGGTACAGCCATGTGGCAAGGATAGGTGAGGAAAGGAGTTATCTTTGAAATGATAAGAGAGTCTAATGTTTGAGATGGTGATGCCATATGGCAAGGGTAGGTGAGGTAAGGAGTTATCTTTGATATGATAAGAGTGTCTGAAGATTGAGATGGTGCGGCTATGTGATAAGGAATGGTGAGGAAAGGAGTTATATCATTAATTTGATAAGAGTCTCAAGATTGAGATGGTACAGTCCTGTAGCAATATTGGCAAGGATAGAAATTATCATTGCTTAATAAAAAAGGGTTAAGTTTGGGATGGTGCAGTCATTTCGCAAGGATAGGTGAGGGAAGGAGTTATCTTTGACACGATTAAGAGAGTCTGAAG
>NC_090743.1:15191088-15193588 GCF_036898095.1 Palaemon carinicauda
TTTGGTTGTGGTAACCTATTGGAAACTTCCTTGTCTGACAATCTGATGGACGGGGGTTTGATACCCGCTCAAGCATCAAGTTTTTTAATACTGTCTGCAACCGCACCATCCATGTGAGCTACTGCAACCTATACCTACCTACCGAGTCATCAGCAGCCATTGCCTGTCCCTCCCTGGTCCTGCTTGATGGAGAGGGAGCTTCGGCGCTGATGATATGAATGCATGGTCAGTCTCTAGGGTACTGTGTTATACCTTTCCTCTGCCATTCATGAGTGACCTTTAAACCTTTAAGTCTTTTATTATTTATTACCAGCAATAAACAAGCTTCTTGGAAGGATTCTTTCTTAACATTTCGGCAAAACTAATTTAGCTGTTGTAACTTATTTTATATATATTTGAGTCAAGTTAGAATCACATGTCCACTTTCTTTAATAACATTCTCCAAAACACTTTTTAAACTCTAACATTAAAAAGAAAAGTTATTCTTTGTCATGAAAATTTTTCTGTTTAGTTTTTCCACTCCAACATTTTAGTATTTTATTGTTTTCTCCATGTCAAATTAATTTCGATCTTTCCTTGATGGGGAAAAGAGAAAAGGAATCGCAAGTAAAGCATTAAAGGGTAACAGATCAAATAACAAATAAAGGAAGGAAGGTACGAACAGGAAAAAACAAAAATGAAGTATTCCTCCAAAAAAAGGAAAATCAACAATATAAAAATGAAACAAATAAATAGAAAGTAATTGAGGCGCAAAAGGAAAAATTTATTGGCTTATAAAGAAAAATATACTGGTAAACAAATAGAATACATCGAAGAAAAGCAAGGGGAGAAATGATAAAAAAGGAATAGGGATGAGCTAATGAAGAAATTAATCAGCGTACACAGAAAAAAGTAGATAAGAATTTGTAGAATATATCGAAGGAAGAAACGATAAAAGGAAATGGTGAGAAACTATAGTGTAAATTAATCAGCGCATACAGAAATAAATAGATAAGAATTCCTGGCATATATCTGAGCAAGACGCGATAAAAAGGGAATAGATGACCTCGCCAAGTGTGTACCTTGGTGTGGGAAAGGTCTCGGGGGGCATTTCCTTGTGAATGCACTGGACTGAAATGTTCCAGCGTTCGTCGACACGAATTTCCTCTCGGGTTGTTTACTGAGTCTTACCAGGTTGCTCTTCTGGGGGTGTTATTTATCGTTAACTATTTTTCTTGAGGCAGAGTAAGACTCCTCTCGGTCTTTCTGCGTTGCGGGAAGCCATTGTGAATCCTACAGTTCCTCTGTAATTGGGGTCAGGCCAGAACTCGGAGCATTGTCTCTGTAATTGCTATCATACCAGAACTCAACATTGTCTCTGTAATTGCTGTCAGGCCAGAACTCAGAGCATTGTCTCTGTAGTTGCTGTCAGACCAGAAATCTGAGCATTGTCTCTGTAATTGCTGTCAGACCAGAACTCAGAGTATTGTCTGTGTAATTGCTGTTAGACCAGAACTCAGAGCATTGTCTCTGTAATTGCTGTCAGACCAGAACTCAGAACATTGTCTCTGTAATTGCTGTCAGTCCATAACTCAGAATAGTGTCTCTGTAATTGCTGTCAGACCAGAAATCTGAGCATTGTCTCTGTAATAGCTGTCAGACCAGAACTCAGAACATTGTCTCTGTAATTGCTGTCAGACCAGAAATCTGAGCATTGTCTCTGTAATTGCTGTCAGACCAAAACTCAGAATATTGTCTTTGTAATTGCTGTTAGACCAGAACTCAGAGCATTGTTTCTGTAATTGCTGTCAGACCAGAACTCAGAATATTGTCTTTGTAATTGCTGTTAGACCAGAACTCAGAGCATTGTCTCTGTAATTGTTGTCAGACCAGAACTCAAAGCAGTGTCTCTGTAATTGTTGTCAGACCAGAACTCAGAGTAGTGTCTCTGTAATTGTTGTCAGACCAGAACTCAGAGTAGTGTCTCTGTAATTGTTGTCAGACCAGAACTCAGAGTAGTGCCTCTGTAATTGCTGTCAGACCAGAACTCAGAGTAGTGCCTCTGTAATTGCTGTCAGACCAGAACTCAGAGCATTGTCTCTGTAATTGTTGTCTGACCAGAACTCAAAGCAGTGTCTCCGTAATTGTTGTCAGACCAGAACTCAGAGTAGTGTCTCTGTAATTGCTGTCAGACCAGAACTCAGAGCAGTGTCTGTAATTGTTGTCAGACCAGAATTCAGAGTAGTGTCTCTGTAATTGCTGTCAGACCAAAACTCAGAGCAGGGCTCAAGGTTCCTGGCTGGGTTTCATGGCAGTAGCAGAAACATAACAAGACAAGGGTCAGTTTAGGAGGTTTGTTTGGGTGTTTTTTCTTGCAGGATTATTTTTTTTAATTAGTTTCTGATGATATTACAAAAATGGATGGTTTTGCTTTGTTTTGTTGCAACACCAAAAAAGTTCCGAAATAAGAATGTTCCTGATTCTCTCTCTCTCTCTCTCTCTCTCTCTCTCTCTCTCTCTC
>NC_090743.1:15201088-15211088 GCF_036898095.1 Palaemon carinicauda
CACTCAGGAACTCGCCGCGCAGTAAGGGTGTGACAGGGTGCACATCTTCAGAGCGAGGTGTACCAGGATATCCTGTGTCTAACTGTACTTTTTTATTTTTATTGTTATTGTAATCGGCATTAAAGGTTAGTTAGATTCATATTCATTGACGATTATATTATTTTTTATTACTTTTAATAATTATATTTACGGTGATTCATTTCCTCTCACATGTTGAGATCTAACTTCCCCAAGAGAGTCTAACAAGGTCGCTTTCGAAGTTTAAGATATGAAATGAAGTCCAAACTTCGAGGGAACGCATCGCTCCGGTAAGATGGACATGGACGTTCATCCAAATACTCAGAATTGTCTAAACTTTCCTTTGGATTTTCTTTATCCCAAGAAACTTGACCGGAATTCCTTCCAAGTTTAAAACAGACCTGATCAATTCAAATTGCATAATGCGAGAAGAATAATTTAATAATTGGGGCGGGCGTCAGTTCTTTGAAAGTTCTGGACTTCTGTTTCAGACAGGGTGATTGAAGGTTGACCTAGCTTTAACGGTAAGCAAGGTTATAGAATAACGAGGGTATGACTCAAGGAACGTCGATGATTAGATATTTTTCCGTAATTAAATCGATATGGAAATTTATTTCATATTATTATTATTATTATTATTATTATTACAAGCCAAGCTATAACCCCATTTGGAAAAGTAAGATGCTATAAGCCAAGGGCTCCAAGAGGAAAAAATAGCTCAGTGAGGAAAGAGAAGTAATAACAATCAGGGTAAAATATACTAAGAATAGTAACAACATTAAATTAGATCTTTTATATATAAACTATAAAAACTTCTCAAAAATAGAAGAGAGAATAAACATAGAACAGTGTGCCCGAGTGTACTATCAAACAAGAGAACTCTAATCCAAGTCAGTGGAATGCCATCGTACAGAGGCTATGACACTACCCAAGACTAGAGAACAATGGTTTCATTTTCGAGTGTCCTCCTAGAAGAGCTGCTTACCAAAGCTGAAGAGTCTCTTCTATCCTTACCAAGAAGAAAGTAGCCACTGAACAATTACATTGCAGTAGTTAACCCCTTGAACGAAGGAGATTTGGGTTGAAGAAGGGAAGCGAAAAGAAAGAAAATTTAATTAGTTTTGCCATTCGAGAAATATGATTTAGTGTTACCTTGACAAGAGTGAATCAGGATTGAGATTTAGTCTTAGGGTAAGATAAGAATATGGCAGGGTAATGTGGGTTTACCGGGTAGGTAAATAGGAAAGGATATGGCTCCTAGGTTAGGGTAAGTGGGGAACCTTAGGTTAAGCTAGGAAACTTATGTTAATTGGTGTTCCTGTATTTGCTACCCTTTTAAAGTGCGGTTTGTCAATCATAACTTTAGAAATTTTACACTTTCTGTCCCAACGAACTACAAAGGCTTCGACTTTTATCTTTGTCAATGAACCATTTTAATAGTGAGGGTTTGATTTGAAAATTCCAGCAATATTGCTTCTAATGGACTGTTGTATTTCGAGAAAGAGCCAGTTAGCCTAATAGAAAAATAACAATTCAGTATCTTGAGCGTTTTACCTCCTAATAAAGTATATCCAGCAGATCAAAACTTTATTTAAACACATATGAAGTGATCAGATGTCCTTTTAATCCTACGAGTATTATTATTATTATTATTATTATTATTATTATTATTATTATTATTATTATTATTATTAGGTAAGCTACAATCCTAGTGGGGAAAAGCAGAATGCTGTGAGCCCTAGGGAAAACAGCCCAATTATTATTATTATTATTATTATTATTATTATTATTATTATTATTATTATTATTATTATTATTATTGTTATTATACCGAGACAAGCTACAACCCTAGTTGGAAAAGCAGGATGCAATAAGCCCAAGGGATCCAAGACGGAAAAATAGCAAATAATGAATTATTAGTCTTGGGCTCATTCACTTTTTTCCTCTTGCAAACACTTTCAGACCTTTACACCATTATTACAGCTACTCTTCACTGTCCCTAATTATTATTATTATTATTATTATTATTATTATTATTATTATTATTATTATTATTATTATTATTATTAGGTAAGCTACAACCCCTGACAAAGCTAGGATGCTATAAGTCCAAGGACTCCAACAGGGAAACTATCCCAGTGAAGGAAAATAAGCAAACAAAGAATAGTGCACCTGAGTGTACCCTCAAGCAAGATAACTCTAATCAAAGACAGTGGAACACCATGGTACAGAGGCTGACACTGAATTAACAATGCCACACATCATTCCTGACATATCTTACCCTACTTTGCACCTGCACCCACTCTGATTTCTCTATTCCCTTGCAACACTTCCTCCATATCCATATTGGACAGTGGGTTTTTTGAAGTTTTTATATTTTATATGAAAGATCTATTTTAATGCTGTTACTGTGCTTAAAATATTTCATTTTAACTACTCATTACTTTTCTTAAAGTTTATTTATTTCCATATTTCCTCTCCTCACTGGGCTATTTATTCCTGTTAGAGTCCTTAGTCTTATAGCATCCTTCTTTTCCAACTAGGGTTGTAGCTTAGCTAGTAGTAATACTGTGGTAATAACATATCCTTGTCTCATTACACCTATATGAATATCCATTGTAACGAGGAGAAATCTGGTCATGTAATTGTTCTCGGGAAGCCTGCCAGGTATTTCTGAGGTTCCTTAATTAACACGTGGATGAGGAGGTGCAGCTTTGGTCTTCAAACATTTCTCGATAATTATAACGCTTTTAGATTAATAACAGGAGCGATTTTCTTGATAATTTTAATGAATTTTGCTTAATAATAGGAGCAAATTTCTAGATAGTTATAACGCTTTTAGCTTGATAACAGCAGTTGATATCTAGATACAGGTAGTTATAAAGCTTTTAGCTTGATAACAGGAGTGATTTTATTGATAATTATAATGCTTTTAGCTCGATAACAGGAGCAATTTTCTTGATAATTGTATTACTTTTAGCTTGATAACAGGAGCGGTTTTCTTGATAATTGCTCATGTTAATAAGCTAAAAGCATTATGCTTTTAGCTTATTAACATGAGCAATTTTCTTGATAATTAAATGCTTTTAGCTTGATAACAGGGGCGATTTTCTCTACAATTATAATGCTTTTAGCTCAGTAACAGCAGCGATTTTCTTGATAATTATAACGCTTTTACCTTGATAATAGGAGCGATTTCCTTGATAATTATAACGCTTTAAACTTAATAACAGGAGCGATTTTCTTGATAATTATAACGCTTTTAGCGTAATAACAGGAACGATTTTCTTGATAATTATAATTTTTCAGCTTAATATCAGGAGCGATTTTCTTGATAATTATAACCCTTTTGGCTTAATGACAGGAGCGATTTTCTTGATAATTATCACACTTTCAGCTTAATAACAGGAGCGATTTTCTTGATAATTATCACTTTCAGCTTAATAACAGGAGCGATTTTCTTGATAATTTTAACGCTTTTTACTTGATAACAGTAATGATTTTCTTCATAATTATAATGCTTTTAGCTTAATAACAGGGGTGATTTTCTTGATAATTATATATGATGCTTTTAGCTTGATAATAGGAGCGATATTCTTGATAATTATAATGCTTTTAGGTTAACGGGAACAATTTTCTTGGTTATTATAATACTTTTAGCTTAATAACAGGGGAAAGTTTTGATAATTTTAATGCTTTTAGCTTAATAACAGGGGTGATTTTCTTGATAATTGTAATGCTTTTAGCTTAATAACAGAAGCGATTTTCCTGATAATTGTAATGCTTTTAGCTTAATAATAGGAGCGAATTTCTTGATGATTTTAGGGTTTTATGCTTAATAACAGGAGCGAGGTTTTAGATAATTATAACGCTTTTTGCTTAATGACCGGAGCAAATTTCTAGACAAATACACTGCTTATAAATTTAGTTCAATAAAAAGGGTAAATCTCTTGATGATTATAAAGCTTTAAGCCTTATAGCGGGAACGAATTTTTAGGTAATTATAACGGTTTTACCTTAATAACGGAAGCGATTTTCTAGATAATTACAATGCTTTTAGCGATTTATAGCCTCAGTGGTTAACTGGAAATAGACAATAATTTGGAATCAATCTTTCCTCTCTTAAAGGTTTACTACTTTAAGTAGACTTTCTTCCATTGGCACTGAGCTTCGGTGAAGCTGTTCCATATCCTCCCCATCATAGTCTTCTACTGTGTAGGGCTAGAGTTTTCTGGTCTGAGGGTACACTATTCTATCTGTTTCCTTATTTCCTTTCCTCACTGGGCTGCTTTTCCTGTTGGATCCCTTGGGTTTGTAGCATCCTGCTTTTCTAGATAGTATTGATATTATTATTATTAATAATAATAATAATAATAATAATGATAATAATAACAATGTTGTACTTACGCCATCTGTCATTATATCTTAGAAGCTGAACTAATTCCCCCCCCCTCCTCTCTCTCTCTCTCTCTCTCTCTCTCTCTCTCTCTCTCTCTCTCTCTCTCTCTCTCTCTCTCTCTCTCTCTCTCTCTCTCGCCAAATAAACTTACTTGAAACCCGAGACTGAGAAAAACATTTCAAACCTTTCGAATTTCTTTCCTGCAAAAGATTGCCAAACCATAACATGGACCGATGAACAATTTCTTTCATATTACCCGACCTTCCAAGGTCCATGCTTTGACCTGAAGTGTGTCCTTTGAACTTTCATGAACTGGTATTTTGAGGATGTTTTTTTTTCCTTTTTTTTACTTCTGAACGCTTTTGTCCTTTGATGGGAAAACTTCGCTTGATGTTGATCATCCAAGTGGCAATAACCTTTTAGAGGCACCTTCCTTTGTTTGGTAGGTAGGTACCCACTACCAATCTAACCCATCCTGGGATCCTACCACCTCCCATCCTAGATTTTATTTTTGTAATTTTAGATATTATCTATTCTTTATTTTTTTTCACCTGGGTCTTTCCCTGTTCTTAGATTTTTATTTTTTCTATTTTCGATTTATATTTTTTTTTATTTTAAATATTACTGATTTTTAAATTTTTTTTTTACCATAATCTTTCCGTGTCCTTGGGTTTTTAGTTTTTTTGGGGGGGTTTTTTAGTTTTTTTTTTTTTACCAGATTCTTTCACCATCCTATGTTTTTTTTATATATTATTCTGATATCTTTATTTCATTTTTTTTTATCTTTGAATGTAATTATTATATATTTCATTAGATTTCATCAAAAGACTCTCGCCATCCTATGTTTTTATCGTTTACATCGATATCATCTCGACTTAATTTTTTATAACTTGTGAAGTCATTACTTTATAAGTTATCACTTTTTTCTCTAGACTTTACCCATCCATGGGTCTTTTTCAATTACTTTATAGCCCAGCGAGGAAAGGAAACAAGGAAATAAACTACAAGAGAATTAATGAACAATTAAGGTAAAATATTTCAAGAACAGTAACAAAATTAAAATAAACCTTTCATAAATAAACTATAAAAAAAAAAAGAGACATGTCAGCCTCTTCAACATTTCGTGAAATGGCCATTTCCATTCCACAATTTGCGACCCAACCACAGAACGAGAGAAAGCATCCTCCGGCAATTCCCTTTGAATCTGATGAAATGTAATTTGTGCCTCTTGGCCCTCGTGCCCGAAATGAAGAAATGTAAAGGAGAGCGAAGAACACTGTGGATGAGATTCATCATCAGCCGTTAATAGTCCACTGCAGGACAAAGGCCTTAGACATGTCCATCCTCTCCCGTCTGTTTATGGTCTTTCTATGTCAGTCCACACCGGAAAACTTTCCAAGTTCGTCAACCCATCGTCTTTTCTCCCATCCCCTGCTTCGTTTGCAATCTCTGTGGAGCCATTCTGTTATTCTTTTTGTCTCTATATATGTATATATATGTATGCATGCATATATATATGTATATATATATATGTATATATATATATGTATATATATATATATATATATATATATATATATATATATATATATATATATATATATATATATATCAATCATCATCAGCTGTTAATAGTCCACTACAGGACAAAGGCCTCAGACATGTCTATCCACTTGCGTCTGGTTATGGTCTTTTTATTTCAGTCCACACCCGCAAACTTTCTTAGTTTGTCAATCCATAGTCATCTCTCCTTCTTCTTGCTTCTTTTACAGTCTCTAGGGACCCATTCTGTTATTCTTAATATCAATCTATTGTCTGTCATTCTCATTATATGTTCATTTTTTTTTCTTTTTTTTTTTACATTTTAGAATATACTCTATACTTTAGTTTGCTCTTGTATCCATGTTGCTATTTTTCTGTCTCGTAGTGTTATTCCCATCATTATTTTTTTCATAGCTTTTTGAGTTGTAACTAGCTTATGTTCTAAGGCTCTAGTGAGGCTCAAAGTTTCTGATGCATAAGTTGATACTGGTAGTACCATCTCATTCAATATTTTTCTTTTTAGAGAAAGTGGCATTTTATTTTTCATATTCTTTCCATGAGATTAAACAAACTTAATAGTCAGATGGAAGTTGGGGATATTTGAATGATGGGGACAGTGGCAAAATTAATATATGGGATCGAAGTGATGTGATAATGCTCTTAACGTGTTTTATGTTTTGTATTCATTGCCTCTCATGTAGTTTATTTGTTTCCTTATTTCCTTTCCTTACTGGGCTATTTTCAATGTTGAAGACCCTATAGGGCTCATAGCATCCTGCTTATGGTTGTAGTTTGGCTAGTAATAATAATCTCCCCTATATAATAAAGAGCAAGTGTCTGGTTATATATATATATATATTTATATATATATATATATATAAATATATATATATACTGTATATATAAATATAATATATATATGTATATATATATATGTATATAAATGTATATATATATATATATATATATATATATATATATATATATATATATATATATATATATATATGCACACACACATATAACCAACAATATCCAACAGACTTTGTAGATTTAAGAACAATGCCCTCAGAAAAATATTGGGAGTTAAATAACAGGACAGGATTAGAAATGAAACTATAAGAAAGAATACTCGAGAGCCATATTTGGATGAGATCATGATGAGGGGTAGCTGGAGACGGTTTGGGCATGTTCTTCACATTCCGCAAGAGAGATTAGTTCACCAAACTTTCAACTGGGCTCCACAAAGCACTCGAAGAGTTGGAAGACCTAGGGCTACATGGCTGACGACTATGAAGCGTGAAGTAGGAGATGATGAATGGAGAAGTGTGGATTTAAGAGCTCAAGCTAGAGACGACTGTCGAAATCTAACCGAGGCCCTTTGTGCCAATAGGCCTAAGAGGAGATGGGGATGATGATAATGATGAATATTAATTCAGTTACGCTCAGCTCTTCCAATCCTTCGGGTGGGGGTGAAGAATAGTTATACTCTGGTGAGAGCTGGGTGCCTGTGTGTGTCTGGATGCATATCTATCTAAATATTTATCTTTCATTGTTTTGAGTATTGTTCTCCTGTCTGGTGTTCAGCTGCTGATTTTCATCTTAATTTGTTGGACAAAAACTTACGGTCTATTAATTTTCTTATTCCTAATCTAGATATTCTTTGGCACCGTCGTTTAATAAGTTAATTGTGCATGTTGCTTGAGATTTTTCATAGCTCTGACCATCCTTTGCATCCTGTTCGTAATACTAGGCAGGGAGTTAATTCTATTAGCCAGGCCTTCTCCATCATGAGGCTCAATACTACACAGTATTCTAGAAGTTTTATTCCAGCTGTGACCAAGTTGTGGAAAGATCTTCCTAATCGGGTAGTTGAATCAGTAGAACTTCAAAAGTTCAAAGTTGGGGCAAATATTTTTATGTTGACCAGGCTGACATGAGTTTTTTTTATAGTTTATATAGGACATATCTGTTTTGACGTTGTTACTGTTTTTAGAATTATATATTGTTAATTTATTCTCATCATTTATTTATTTCCTTATTTCCTTTCCTCACTGTGCTATTTTTCCCTATTGGAGCCCTTGGGCTTATAGCATCTTGCTTTTCCAACTAGGGTTATAGCTTGGCTAGTAATAATAATAATAATAATAATAATAATAATAATAATGATAATATATTGAAGGAAATCAACATAAAATAGTAAAAGAGAATACATGATGTGACGAAATCTTCCCACCCACGTCATAGCGAAGCCAACAACGCAGAAAGAGCAAAATTACGTTGCATATCAAGGGAGTGTGAAATGCGTAGAGTTTTTCACTTGGAAAGCCATGAAAGGAGAAACATTCCTATTGCCCAAAATTGTTTTTCCATTTCACCTGAGTAAGGCTCTCTCTCTCTCTCTCTCTCTCTCTCTCTCTCTCTCTCTCTCTCTCTCTCTCTCTCTCTCGCTATAAATCTTCACCGAAGAAATGCCCCGAGGAACAAGACTCCTTGCTGGCATAAAGCCAGCTTTATCTTTGACGTTAAGATGAAAATCGCCTCCGGCAATTCTAGGTGAAAGACCGTTTCCATTTCGAGAATTATCGCTTCAATTTCATCCTATTTAATGAATAATTCCCAGAAGCTTATTGGAAAAAAGTACTTGAATTGGATGTTTTATTTATGCCCCTAACCTTTAAAATTTCGGAAGAGTCTTATGACGTAATCAAAACACCATTCCAAAACTGGTCTTTTGTGTAGTTCCATTTGTTTATGAAAATAATATTTATCGGATTCCCGTCTAATAGGATTCCCATTTTGATTCCCTTTCTGGAATATAAAAGAGAGGATTGGAATGTAAAAGACAGTTGACTCTTAAACTCTTAACAGTCGACCAAATTCAATTGTTTTTAGAGTTAATGAAGTTGAATATCGTATGAAAGAGAAAGTCTGAGACAGGACGTCCCCTATTGAACTCTGCGTCCATCTTCAGTCTTATAACTTTGAGTTAATTACGGAGATGGAGCAGATGTATTAAAAAATGTTTTTAACGAGGCTTGTGACGTAACTCTGTCGAAGATGTTCGAAGTTATGGGAATTGTTGAACTCACTTTGATAGTTTATGAGGGAAGGAAAGGAGGTCTTGGTATTATAATGATAAGGAAAATATTATGATAACATTATATTTGAAATCATGATTTTTAAGTATTGTAAACGTAAGGAAATTTATGAGGAGAGGCAAGATTTTGTTATGAGAAGGATAAAGAGAAAATTAAGAAAAAATTATATGTGAAATCATGAGTTTTTGAGTACTGTAAACGTAAGGAAATTTATGAGGGAAGGTAAGATTTTGTTATAAGGATAAAGAAAATATTATGATAAAATTATATTTGAAATTATTAGTTTTCAATTACTATAAACGTAAGGAAATTTATGAGGGAAGACAAGGTCTTGTTATGAGAAGGATATAGAAATACATTGATAATATAATGTCAAGCAAAATGTCCAGTTCACGTAATCAGCCACAAGTTTGGACATCATTGCCACAGAGACTTCAAACTCGGTATATATTTGAGTTTAGGAAAATCCACGCCAGTTAATACATGTTAAGGTCAACGGTCAAGGTCAAGGTCGTGCAGAAGGTCGAGAAATAAGTTGCCACGGCGGAGGTATGCGCTCTACTGAGGGCCCCTCTAGGTTCATTAAGTGTTAGGCGGCGTCACTAATAAGGAAATGATTTAGATGTGAAAAGATTTTGCTGCGTCAGCAGTGAGGAAATTATGAAAATATAAAAAAAACCTGCGCTTTTCAGTGACAAACCTAACATTTAGTTTTTTTTTTTTTTGGTGGTAATAATACTCCAGTATTTTTTTTTCTTCAGATTACTGATTCGCCAGAAATTCTGATATTAGATATATGGAGTTTTTACGTTGATTGAGAAAATATCACTGAAAATATTTAAAATAGGTTTTATTTATCGGAACGTTTTCTATTAGAGTAGGGATACCTTAACGTGGTGAAAGGTATATTCCAGTTAGGGCCACCCATACTTGGTTGGTT
>NC_090743.1:15218588-15221088 GCF_036898095.1 Palaemon carinicauda
CTCTCTCTCTCTCTCTCTCTCTCTCTCTCTCTCTCTCTCCCTTGGAATGGGAATGAGAAAAAGACTCGTTGCACGGGAATGTATTACCATTCCAGGCTGGTGTAGTAAATGCAATTTTTTTTTCTTTCAGGTTGAGAGCCAAGTCGACATTGCTTTTTCTTCATAAAGACAAGTTGTTTTTATTTGTTTTCTTGTTTTTCTTTGTAAAGACAACGTGTTTTCAATTGTTTTATTGTTTTCTCTTCATGAAACAACTAGATTTTCTCTGTTTTCTTGTTTTTCTTTATGAAGACTAGTTTTTATATGCTTTTTTTTTCATTATGAAGACTTGTTTTTTTTTTCTTTATAAAGATTTTTCTTTATTTGTTTTCTTGTTTTCTTGTTTTCTCTTAATAAAACAACTTGCTTATATTTGGTTTTCTTGTTTTCTCTATTTAAAAACTAGTTTTTATATATTTTCTTGTATTCTCTTTTAAAAAAGTCTATTTTTCATCCTTTCTCTTTAAAAAAAACTATTTCATGTTTTCTCTTTATAAAAACAACTTTTTCACTTGTTTTTTCTTTATAAAAACTACTTGTTTTTCTTTGGTTTTCTTGTTTTCTCTATTTAAAAACTAGTTTCTATTAATTTTCTTGTATTCTCTTTTTTTCGAAAAAAACAAACAATTTTTCATGTTTTCTCTTTATAAAATCAACTTGTTTTAGTTATTTCCTCTTTATAAAACCTTGTTTTAGTTGTTTTCTCTTTATAAAAAACAACTTGTTTTAGTTGTTTTCTTATTTTCTCGGTATAAAAACAACTTGTTTTTATTTATTTTCCTTTTTCTCTATAAAGAACTTTTCTTTATTTTTTCCCCCATGAGTCATATGAAACATATCGCCTGTGGGACTGAGGTCTGGTTGAGGTATGGTGCAATATATTTATTATTCATAACTTCGATCGTTTTCTCTTAGACTTATTTTCTTCTTTTATTTTGTATTTGTCCAGCTCATTGTCTGTAACATATCAGATGAAGTATATAAGTCTCTCTCTCTCTCTCTCTCTCTCTCTCTCTCTCTCTCTCTCTCTCTCTCTCTCTCTCTCTCTCTCTCTCTCTCTCTCTCAGAGAGGAGAGGACATTTGTTGGAATAGATTAAAAACCTTTTTTGGTATGGTATTACTCTCTCTCTCTCTCTCTCTCTCTCTCTCTCTCTCTCTCTCTCTCTCTCTCTCTCTCTCTCTCTCTCTCTCTCGTAGGTAATTGCACTTTTCCTTTTTTCAATTTCATTTGTATTTTTGAAGTATTTTTTTTTTGGCTATAGTTAAATGTTTCAGAATCAATTAAGCTTTGTAGAGAGAGAGAGAGAGAGAGAGAGAGAGAGAGAGAGAGAGAGAGAGAGAGAGAGAGAGAGAGAGAGTAGTTCAGCTTCCGTCTATTTATTCCTCTGTGAAAATTCACATTCATCTTTTCCTTATTGAAACTTTCGAAATTCAGAATCTAATCATGAACTTTTGAGCTCTTTGAACTTTTATGAACTTCTATCGGTCAAATATCTTCGTCCGAAAATTTATCGTAGCATATTGGAAACGTCCCTGTCTTGCATTCTGCTGGACGGGACTTCGAAACCCGCACACGCTCTGTTGTTTCTAGTAGTGTCTGCAACCTCACCATCCTTGTGAGCTAAGAATGGGAGATTTGTGGGAGCTTGTAGGTCTACCTGTCGAGTCATCAGCAGCCAATTCCTGGCCCTCCCTGGTCCTAGCTTGGGTGTAGAGTTGGCATGGGCGCTGATCATATGTACAGTTGAACACAGGAATACCTGGTACACCTCTCTCTGAGGAAGTGTATCGTTTAACTCCCCTACCGCACAGCAAGTTCCTGAGTCTCGCCCCGCCCACTAACCTCTGGCATCTCAGAGTGAGGTGTGCCATGAATTCCTGTGGCCAACTGTACATATAGTCAGCCTCTAAAGCATTGACACTGTCTCTGACCTCTGCCATTCATGAGTAACCTTTAAACATAATCCTTTGACATAGGAGCTTAGCTAACTTCTGCTTATGACCATTCAAAAATATTATTTATTTATTTAATATTTTTTTTAATTTGTGGGTGATTTTTATTTTTTATTACCTTCGCCAACAAAGTTGGAATGACGTTATATTTTACCCCCTGTTTGTGTGCGTGTGTATGTCTTTGTTTGTTTGTTTGTGAACATCTTCCTGGCTATAAATTTGATCTTAGAGTAGTGAAACTTGCAGGGATTAGTTGCCTTGTAAAAAGCTAGATATTATTAAATTTTGGAAGGTCAAGGTCAAGGTAACGGTCACGCAAACGTTCGAGAATTAAGCTGCTGTGGCGTAGGTCTTCGCTCTACTGAGTGCCCCTCTAGTTTAATATTTTTTTCTAATTTAAAAAAAAAAGAATTTTTATTTTTTTCTTTTGTTTGGAATTAAATTTTTTTTTTGTGGCTTTAATGGATCAATTCCTACATTTTACAGCATCGCCCAAATTCTTTTTTT